>NC_037590.1:35749750-36012250 GCF_003073045.1 Pomacea canaliculata | reverse complement strand
CTGGGGTTTATCGACATGCACACGTGGACACTACCGACTGAATTCTCCTTATTGTAACAATCAATGTGGAAGGTATGATATAAAGATGTAAAGCCAACTGACAGATTTATCCAAATCTTCTGAAGCAAAAATATGCCTATAATGTAAAACTATGCGATACTGTTACTACCTGAGTGATTAGACTGTGTTCAAACTGTGACAGTACAGCAGCTTACCTCTGAGGCAGGACGAGAGCATGGCTGAGCCTGGGAAACCAGTGAGGACGAAGTGAAGTGAACGTCACAACGAAGGCAACACGTGCATCGACTGATGTTATCACCTCAACGTGCTCACGTGAGTACTATCAATCTCGTCCCCAGGCGATCGAAGGCCAAGCAAGTGGGGCCCATGTACATGAAGTCCGGGTGCCTAGCTAGATTAACCTGCTAGACAGATCCGCTGCTCTAGGATAATAACGTCTAAAATGGCATCATCATCATCATCATCGTCACGAATCAGTCCCGTGCCTCCATGTTTTAAAGTTAGTTTAATATCTTCGCTGCTTGTAAATTACAATTGGTAAATAACATGTGTTGAGGAGTGTCAGCGAGGAAAGGGAGATCACTCTAGCCAAAAAGCTAGAGAAGCAGACGGCAATGGCGGCCATGAGAGTGGAAGGATGTTGTGTGAGTGTTGATGTGTGAGTAGATGCTAGAAGTGATTCCTTGCCTAGACAAGGTTTCTTTTTTTCTGTGTATGTGTGATTGTGGTAGGTAGCGCCCCTTTGATCGAGGATTCGTGTAGATCGGATCTTGTCGCTTTCGGGGAAACACCCAGCGGTGTGTAGACAGTGTGTACCGTGTGTCGCCAACAAAATGTAAACGAGATAATAAAAATAGAACTGTGTATGGATGAACAGAACTGTGAGTAAAGTACTAAATGCTTCAAGACGATAACAAAATGTCGCTGTTCAGCTGACCGTGTCCTCCACACCACAGGGCATCGTCCATGTACGACAAGAACAACAACCCGCAGTCCAAATATCAAAACATCATACAGACTGTAATACTCCCCATAGCAAATGCAGCAAATCCAACAGACAGCACAAGTCTCTGGAACGACGAATGAGTCCAGCACACGTGAAAGTTCACTGATCAACAGAAGGTCAAGACGATGAACATGAAGTTCACACAACTGTGCCGATCGTGAAGTCTGCAGGACGGAAAAGAACCGAAGTCACCGACACGAAAAAGTAGCACACTGGCAGGCTTGTCAACACTTGTCCAACACGAGGACGACAAAAGTAAAATACAACAGAGCCAGTTAATCTGTTGATTCTTTCTTACATTCTCCACTCCCGTGTTAGTTTGCATGGTTTGAGGTTTATTAACCTTAACCGAGCATCACTCTTTTTCAGGAATTCCCAATAAGTTTGCCTGTGAATGGAGAGTTTGTCGGATTTACTTTAGCCTAAGATTCGCTGCCAAAGCTAGAATAATTATTCACACGTACGTTTTTGATCGTCCTGAATACGAGCCGTAAACAACAGGTGTCTACCCCGCGCTAAATAAGGCATTTCTCCTTGACATGTTCTAGTGGGCTGTAAATTTGTCGCCTTTGCTATGGATTGTGAATTGATGCTTTTGCATAGCACAATTAGTATGTGCAGTATTTTCTAGCTTGTTGTTGTGTGTGTGTGTGTGCGCGCGCGCATATATCTACGTGACTGCATTCTAATGGCCCGTGTACGCGCTGTTTACCTTGACTGGCAAGCACACACACACATACACGCACACATACACAAAGCTGTTATCAAGTTGTAAACACTGAAAGAAAAGAGTAGAGTGTTGACTCAATCCGTTTACAGCTTACTCTCTCTCGGAATATAGAGAAAGTAGAAATCCAGCCTGCAAACCTAGTGTGTTAGTAGTGGGCCCCACTACAACAGGCTGGGAAAGTACTGTGCAAGACAATACATTGCACATCACACTTTGGCGAGCACAGAAATAAATATTTACGAAAAAAGGAAACTCTACAAAAAAAATTGCTTTGTAAGAAAAAATGCTATTAAAACTCTGTAGTGAGATGTCTAAAAGAAAACATAACTGATTCTAAAGAGTTTGGGGAAACTGTTTAAACTTTCTAGAAAAAATAACCTTCAGTTGTATGGTATTTTGTTTCCCATATTGTCACCTTTTGTATTGAAGACAGACAGACAGAGAACTTAGCAACTCAATACAGAAGTTTTATATAAATACCATGCATAAGTCATTGCATTCGAATCCGTTAATTTATTTACAAAAAGTCAATGGCAGTAACTCAATACGAACATTAATCAGACAATTAAAATCAACAAACGAATGAAGTCTGTGGATCTTCCATTCAAAGAAAAGGATGATAACATAACATTATCCGTTGAGATAAAGCGTTTCCTAAATGAAAGAGGACATGTAACAGTAACGGAAACGTTGATCAACAGACAAAATAAAATATACCCATATTGACAAACTTTTTCTCTTATTGAATCACATGCATGCAACAAATTCCTAACACATATGCATGAGATAAACCCCACTAATGCTTTATTCATTCAGACACACACATGCTTGCATGCACGCACACACAAACACACAAATACATCGAGTCTCCTGTAAATACTCAACGATTGCAGAATAGTAATCAAGTTTTAAAATTTTCACAATGTTTCATTAGCTCTGATATTTATTAAATAAATATTTTGTACAAATTGTGCGAATGGTGCAAATTTTGCATTAGACCTGTATGGACATTTAAAAACTATGATTTCTGTGAAACAAGAGAAATGTTTCGCTCTTCCTCGAGCTGGAAAAAAAAAAAACAAAAAAAAAAACCCAGAAGTGGTGAAGGTGACTTTGGATAGGACAAGGAAGTAGAAAGTGAAAAATGTCGACATGGCTGGCGTTGTATATTTATCTTTCTCAAAACTCTTTCATGTTACATTCTGGTCTGCAAAAAAGAAAACAAAACATGACAGTAATTCCTTGCACCACACAAAAATAATAAAAAATATAGTAAAGGAGAGATGGGTAGGTACGGGTGAGCAACGGTTTTGCGTCAATCGTCAACACTTATGCTGAATGTCGTCTGTCTATCTATCTGAACGTATGTCCACATCTACATATACATATACATACATTATATATGGATGTGTGAGTATGTTTTTATTAACACATAAAATCACAGTCTTAAACTCTGTAACGGCCGTGGCTTGAGACACTGAGCAACATAAAAGTGTACAGAGGTCGGTCACACTACCCTGCTTCAATCAAAGAGATAATGTGTCCGTTTTAATTAGCTGCTAACGAACGGATTGGCCAAGAGTGTGACAGAAAAAGGTAAACAATAACAACAGACATCGAAACAATAAATGATGGCCACAAAATAAGACAATGGCGAATCAATGTAAGTAAAAAAGACAAAAAGAAAAAAAGAGAGAGAGATTGGGCAATAACTAAACAAATAGATACATGTCGTGGTAAAGGAAAGTAGAGCTAGACCACGTGTTAAAACAAGAACCACTGAAAATAATAAAAGAAAGAATAGAGAGGATAATAATGAAGTAAGGCAATGAACGAAATAAAAAGTACAGCCCTACCTAGCAAGCTGGGGAGGAGGCAGACAGTTAAAATACACTCGCTCCATTGTCGTAAACATGAGTCTAAAGGGGAAAGAAATCACTTGGATAAAATCCACTGCATGCATACTTTCAATAGGATTCGGGGCAGGGCATACTTAATTAAATACATAGTTATACATCCACGACAACATTTTCTATCAGTGAGGGTGTTTGCCGTTGACAGTGTGGATCTGATTTGTAACTGAAAGTCGACCACAGTTCCTTGTTTTTAAAAAAAATACCAAAATCACAATTTTGCACCTACTGTTCTTATCTCAATGACTTTTTCTTAGCAAATTTTGTGTTGCTACTACATTAAACCACGAACTTGTATTACTGGACTGCTTGCAAGACGATTTTTTTCTAGTTAACTACTAAAACGAGACTGGTGTATACAAGGCTTCCGGTTTAGTCACAATCATGGTTTAGGCTCGCCGAGACTAGCAGCGGAGAACTTAGAGGCTAAGATATAGCTTACTGCTCCGACTCTAGCAACATCAGTAAATACAGCGGACTAATTAACTGAGAACACAATGTTTTTCGGCCACATTGCAGTCAGTGTGTCGTTATTTTTTTCTTTCTGTTCTATATTCAATATATATTGGCGTGGCGGCCCCTGGGATGTGGCGGGCCTGTACAGGTGCACAGTTTGCACATACTAAGCCCCTAACTGCTGATTACAACTCACCAAGGACACGTCAGCGCTTTTCCCTCTCGACGACCGGCACGTGACGATGAGGAAGGCGAGTCCCAAGACAGAAGAGCAGCGCAGCTAGGATGGCCACAACGATGATGAGAGCGATAACAGGTTCCGTATATTTGTCTGTTAAGAGAGAACAAGTCAGTAATGGAATGACTTTTGATATCAGATGTATTCCGAGATTTTCTCGAGTGGCTCTTCTCAGCAAGAGTTGTGCAGCTCCAGACAAGAGTCCATTTACAAGTCGACACTAAGAACTTGAGTTTTTGTTTCTTTGTTTTACTTTCTAAGAATCTCTTTAAGATATGGTGGACACAGAAATCATCATACAAATAACCAAGTACTAAATGAGAAAGTATCTGCATTCGGTAAATACTTATTATTATCATGAATATAACAATAAAGCGAAATAAACAAACCTTGTGTTCCAGACTGGTTTCCACAGTTTGTACCACCTAACAAAACAAATAATAATAATAGTATAATCATGTAATGATGTAAGAGCTTGGCAATAAAAGGTGCTGGAATGACTCATTTCCTTATGATTGTGAAAACATGACCTTTGAAAAAACTCAGTATTTTTTAACTTCAGAATCATTTTGTGGTGGGTGGCCTGTGCAATTTTTGTTGCTTTTTATTTGCTTATTGCAGAATTAGCAATTACATTAACTTTTGTTAATCATTATGGTATATTTGTATGTCCACTAATTAGCACACGGTAAAAACAAAGAGGAGGAGGAAGAGGAGAACAAAACGAAACTCACTTTGTGCTTCAGACGAAGAAGCCTGATTCGGATCCTTTAAGAAAAAATCAAATTTGCTTTATTGTGTTTCAATTCAAAAAACCTTTTTTAATATGCCGATATAAAAAAAGTATGAGCAGATTAAAGCTAAGTATTAAAAAAAATCCGGACATAATTTCTGCTTATTTTTTAAAGCATTTTTTATTTAGTTTTTATTTTCGTTTCCCACTGGTATTCTCTTCCACCCAACAGGATGCCACAGACTGTCCACAGGTCCTGTCTCTAATGGAATTTTGAAGTATCATTGTTCATTTGATCCATGCCTAAATTAATCCGAAATACTAACATAGACAAACACAAAAGCAAAAAATAAATTTAAAAATAAAATACAAATAAAAACCTTGAGCTGATGTTAACTGCTTAAACATAAGTACAAGGATTTTTTAAAAAAAGACATAAATATCAAAGCTACACTATTCCTTACAGATTGATTTCTTCCTCACCTCAAACAGGATCATTGCCACTGCAAATCGTTTCTGGAAAGACACTTCTTCTGCCTAGTTTGGAAAAAGAACCACAAATTAGACAAATATTTATAACACCATCCTGAACACCATTTATAAGATAAAATCATTGACTTCATCACCACAAAGGCTACATAAATAATATTGTTAATACATTTGCACTAGCTGCAAGCTTCTTTATTCTTCTTTGTATAAAATAAACTGCTCGTTGTTAGCGGAGTACAAAGCTATACATGCAAGCAATAGGAAAAGAATGTTTGCAAAATTTGCTTATTGATAAAATATGAAGTGAAATACAGACAGGCAAAGAGCAGTACCTTTAGAAAGATCTCGAAACCGTGATTGACAGTCATGCTTTCTTTCGGGTAGATGGTAACCACATACTCGGGACTTCCACTGGGACTAACGTTGACAGTGAATTTGTCCTCACTACCAGGAGGAATGGCTGCCGACAGAATTTACCAAGTTTTAGTCTTTAAAAATATTTGTCCTATTTATTTCCGGAGCAGCTTTTCGAGGGCATTCGCACACAGAGAAGAAACCGGTCGAGCTTCGCCATGAATGTCCCCATCCTTCACATCCATGACAGCCACCCCAACCCTCTCAGTCTACAATAACCTGCACGTGACTCACTTGATATGATGGAGAAAGTGATGGTGTTGTTGGAGTTATCCAGATCTCGAGCTTTGATGGGCACATAGGTATCGACTTTGTTTGGGACTGGCCTCACCCTGATCTCCTCCCCCTGTGATAACACACAATACAATATTACTCACGTATTGCTGCTGGCTGATTATTTAGTATGTCCCTTTTATATGAGACATCAACAGTAATTTGTCAAACAAAACAATACTGAATTTGAACAATTATAAAAAAATATAAAAGAAATCACAGTTTTATTCTTTCAACTACTAGCCTTACCCAGCTATTTACTATAAACATTTATAACAATGGTGTTTAACAGAAGGTGAATGAGTTCAGGAAGAGACCTGCTTCAGGACGTTGGAGGCAGTATACTTAGGCCAGGCAGCGGTTTAGGTAAGTAAAGCATCCTGGGTAGACAAAGACCGGCCCCTGGTCATCCCCATCCGTCACGTGCACTGTGAGCATCATGGTGCTAGACTGCTGTGGCGAGCCGTCATCCTGCAACAGGTCATCATATTCCTCAATTGCTGCCCACCCATACATGATTAAATGATTTATCTGAATTATGCGTTTTTTTCCCATGGTTACTTCGAAAAGTGATTTGAAGTCGATTACTTGAGTTGTTGACTTTTGATATATGAGTGATCGATGAGCCGCACATACTCTAATAAAAGACAAATTTTGAGGTTTTTTGTATGATTTTTTTGATGCTGAAGCATTTTTACAAGACCGACTGTGATTAGCTTTCTTGGCAGGAATGGCTGGCGGAACTGAAAATACTACTTTCAGATCAATCGCCAATAAGATCAATTGCCTTATTCAGTTTCATAATTTAGTTTCCAGGTTGTTACTGCATTTTTTTTTTAAATTTAGTTTGCTCGGTTTTAACATCGAGAGCAACTATTGCAACAACAGTATGTTTTCTTGGTTTGTATCAGCTGGTCTTGGAACTGAGGGCCTTTAACAATGAGGCAACAATCAGAAAATGTTTAGTTTGCGGCGATCCTATTTGTTTATAAAGACATTAGCTTAAATCTGTTTACCTGGACCATGACCGTGAGAGAGCCCTCTGACATAGCCTCGTAATCCAAAGGATGGCTGATGGTGATATCTCCAGTGACAGGGTCAATAGCGAAATGACTGCTCATGTCATCCTGTTACAAACATATGGCAACACAGCTGGATGAAAACCTTTAACAAAGATATGGAAACATATCTGGACCAAAACACGACAAAGCACTTAAAGCATGTTGAAGAATATCAGGGAAATTTATTATTTTCAATTAAATTAATAATATATACAGTATATATTGTGATTTTTCTTTTGCTGCTAAAAATAATTTTAATAAATGAGCATGAATAAGAAAAGAGTTAACAAACAAATTAAAGAGATAGAACTACTAACAAAAATGTCACAGAGAGGAGAAAACAGATGAAAAAAGAGCTATCAGTTGAGAGAAGCAAGAAACGAAAGAAAAGACGAATAAATAAATACCAATCGAGAAAAGTCCTCGAGACGTAACAGATTAGCAATGACAAGATCTGTAAAATGAATACGATAAATATTCAATAATAATAAATAATAAATAATAAATAATAAATACGAGCATCTTTATGGCCATTCAGTGGCTCTGGTGTCTGAAGTTCGGAGGTAAAACTCACAGAACGTGATGTCTCCGAGCGAGGTCGCAGGGTGTAGGTCAGGTTGTTCAACAGGTCAAGGTCGGTGGCTTCCACGTGCAGGACGGTCGTTCCAACAGGGGTCAGCTGGAGTCAAAGGTAAAAATACTGTATTATCATTGTTGTTCTTCGTTTCGGATATTCGTTTCTGCTGAATGCATCAGTAAACAAAGTAATATTCTCTGAGGTTTCTTTGTCACATTTTTGGCAAACAATTTTCAATTATTTAAAATCCAGCAAGATATTTTCAGGTTTTTAATTACTTTATCTGCTTGATGTAAGATTACATACCTCGTTTACTGTGATGTTGGTGGAGAAATCACCGAACTGTGGGCTGTTGTCATTAACATCGTGTACGAAGATCTTGACATCGAAGTATGTCTGCGTCATAAAGCATACAGACACCTTGTGAGACAGGATTATATATCAATAATTATTATAAAGAGTAAGAAGATATGTATAGAATATATGCGTTAAAGAGAGAGAGTGATTTTTGCATATATATATATATGTATGAGGTATGTGAATGTGAAACATGAGAGCATGACCGGATGTTGGGGTCTGTGAGTGTCATTTAGTGTTTGTGTCAGTACTCACCTCGTTGGAAGTGTTGGCAGCCAGCGAACACTTCAATGTAAAACTGAAATAATTCAGGTCGTCATCCATCTCTGCAGTGGGACCCTGTAAAATAAATGGGGATGGGTGTTGGGGAACACAACCAACGTATGTATTATGCCATGTATTTATGTTATTAAAATACAGAAATGTAGGGGAAAATAAAGACCTTCAACACTCAAGAACAACAACACACACACACAGACACGTGCACATGGACTTCAAGAAACAAAGCAGCAGAAGAAGATGACATGGATGAGACCCTGGGTCATGGCGCACAGACTTACATCGCGATCCAACTGTAATTTCAGCTCTGCAAAGTTGGTGTTGTTCTTGTAGACGAAGTTGAAGTAGTCTTCAGGGTTGAGAAAGAGGTAGTTGGGAAGAACCTCAAACACCATGCCGTCTGCACCTTGTCCTCCCAATACACCGTGAACCCTCAACTCGCCGAGTGTCATGAGAGGGGCTACAGTACAGTGGGGGCATCATTAGTCACATGTATTAAGTTCTTGTATTTTCTAAAATTCAAACCAGTCTCTAGTTAAGATTTAGGGAGACAAACATTTTCTTTTTCCTCGCTAACAGCAGAACAGGACATTTAATGTTCAGCTCCATATCTACCCTTGCATACATCCACAAAATGCGACTGTTTAATGGAATGTTTAATGGCAGGCTTCGTTGGATGTTAAATGTCGGTTTGTTTATACATCTGTGAAGATCTCGCCTCCAGGCAGGTAAATGCGCTTTCAAACATTGTTATTGTCATGCTTGTCCTGTAAACTCTTCCCGCTCCTACACGGACCACAAAACATGTTATTGCAAGCTAATTGGCCTACAACCTTCACAACCGGAAGTTTGTTTCAACTTTTTTAAGAAAAACATCACAACAAAAACCTATAAAAGAGAATGACTTGTCATGATTTGTTCTCTTCATGGTTGTAGCCTGAACATGTTTAAGCCCTATGTACACAACATGACCTTCCTAGTTTTAAATTATTAATAATTAACAAAATGAGCTTATCGATACTTTTAAATATTTATTCAAGCAAGTTTCGTTTACAAGTACAAAACAACAACCAGCAAGAAACATTTCTTCTGTCATGTCTTATCAGTATTCCAAGCTCTGCTGTACCTGATGGCCAAGAGTTTAAGATCCCAACCCAAACGGGAATATGATCTGTGTAGTGATGCCGAGTAATGTGATTAATTAATAATTATAAGAATTGGATGATGCTGGGAATGTAATAGAGGGAATCAAGTATAGAGTGAATGAAAGTTGATAGCAACTAAAATATCAGGTTACCATCCTCTTGCACATCTATAGTCAGGACTGGAGTAGTTCCAAGGAATGGTCCAGGGTCCTTGGGGGAGCATGCTGTGAATCGAGATTGAAAGAAAATGAAATTATGTAATGTTTTTCACAAATGTGCAAAGAAAGAGATAGAGAATATGTATATATGTGTGTAGTGTATGTGTATATGTGCATATCCAGACGTGCGACTTCATGTAACTGCATCCCGGACGAGCGTAGAATCCACATCACAGTAAGAGAGAAATAGAAAGAAAGAGAAAGAAAGAGAGGGAGAGGCTGATTCTAAGGAATGGAACAGCAAAGACGAAACTTGACTCCATCCGGTCAAAGCAACAAACTTTGCGAGGTTTAGAAAACGAAAGTTCTTATCGCCGGAGGAAGAAGAAAAACCCTTGTAGGCGTGAATCAGTACGAAAGGTGTTGGACAGGTGTGTTCCGAAATCTAGATCCGTTTCGAGAAAATTCACAACACGGCCAAGCACACAGCATGAAAGATATAACACATGGCCGGGCACCAGTGTCTGGACTGACCTACTATACGGGGTGTGTAGACCCCGGATGTACAAGGATCACCTTGTTGACGTTCAACGCCCTCTCCCAGGACATACCTTCCTTAATCTTTTGTAGTTAGTGACACAGCACTTTCTCTGAAATACCTTTTATTCATATGCTTTTGAAGTTTCCCATTTGTCTGTATACAATGACAAATCAGTTCTGAAGCACCTTCAAATTCTGTGCACAGAAATTAGTTTTAAAGAAAACTTTTATTCAACCACCATCTTTTCTGTGATCAGATACAGCTGTCTTTAATACTTGGAGGTATGTTTGAAATATGTCATAATTGGTAACTATTTTACATGATGGTCATATACACAATTCGCCAAGCACAGACATTGTCTACATATTCTCTATTTCTATCAACAAATATCCCGTTTACGAAAAGCATAGTAATGTACAAGCAGGAACTCGAAACCTGTCTGGCCAGGTACCCGGACACGATTCTGAGAGATTAAAGTTACAGATGGAAAAGGCAGATAGATGAAGACAAAAGAAAAGATATGTAATAAATAGCGAGTAGAGATGCTGATGGTCGGGTACATTTGATCGTGCAATAGTGACTTCATTCTGAGTCTTAAATTGAAATATTTTGCTAAGATGTACTACAGGCATAAAGGGGCTAAGACTATAATGGGACTTTATAAACACACACGAACATACACACACTCTCTCTCACACACACACTCTCTCTCACACACACACTCTCTCACTCTCACACACTCTCTCACTCACACACACAACTCTCGCACACACACTCTGTCACACACACACACACGTGAGTTGTTTTAGTTACTACCGTTTGGCTGAGCATGTAGCCTGGTAATCACGGCAAACAGGATGAAGGAGACGCCAAGACTGAACATCTGAAAATGACAATATTTTCTCCTAATATTTTAAAACATTTTGAATATTCTTATAACTTTTGTTTGACTGGTTTTCTTGTGTTTTAAAATAGAAATCATTGTATGTCTTTCTTGTTTCTTGAAAGAAAGAAAATGCGTTTCAAAAATAGGTTGATGGACATGTGATTAGAAAGACAGCGAGGTGTGGCAGTTAAAAAAAAAAAAAGAAGGAAACATGAAAAATATTGCAAACTGAAGGAAATATGATGACTGGCTGGACGGAAAGACGGACCAATAAATGATGGGTAAATAATAAATATTGGCTGTAAATGTCGACAGCCACTACGTAATCGTTCATTTAACATTAAAAAACTGAACACTTCATGATAAGAACCTTTTTTACACTTTTGATAATTAGTTATATGAAGCAAAAGCAGAAATTAATTTTCAAGTAGACATAGGTGGGTTAGCAACTGGGAATAAATAAATAACAACCAAATTTTTGGATGCATGAAATTTTTTTGATAAGATCTCTATTTTCATCGTGGTTTTACAAAAACCAAAAAAAGAAAAAAAAAAAAAAACATACCTTGATCAACAACAGATTCACTAGGTAGGTGAAACACAAGGAACCGTGACAAAATAATCACCCCGGCTCTCAAGCTGTCTTTTATAACAGCAACATCCGCCATAACGCGGCGCACACGTCACGACATCCGGGAACCTGAAGCATGGGCGTTATAAACGAGTTAAATATTTCCCAACTACCCAATAGTATTTTATTTTACTGTTTTGTTATCTACCGCGCGAAGCGGATGCATACAAAGGGTTTGTGTTTAGCAGGATGTGTCCGACAGGTTAGTAAAACTAGTTTGACAAACTCTTTGTGCAAGGTGTTGCTTGAGAAGTGTGTGGCGTCCTTGTTGTTTGTTGTTGTTGTTGTTGTTGTTGTTGTTGTTGTTGTTTGTTTGTTTTAGCAAGAATTTATTGAAAGTTTGCCGTTATATATTAATAACACATTCTAAGTCAACGTATTGCCTCTTTTTCGGACTTATACAACGGTGTGTGGCAAACGAGATTCAGTAAACGCTTTTAACGACCATCCTAACACTAAGAAAGGAAGAACAATTAACAATTATCAGGAAACAATTGTGTTATCATCTTGTGAGATAATGAAGACTGGGCCACGTGAGAGAGAGAGAGATATTTATTGATTGTTTATTCAAGAGTAATTGCTCCATAGAAAGGAAAAAAACAACAATAATAATACAATATTACTTTCAGTAGTACATAGATATTAAAAGCAAGAAATGCAAACATTGCATTCACAACAATTACTTCTGTGCACAGTAGATTTTCTAAACTGAAAAGCATAGGAAAGATATTATGTCTTAACAACTTCGTTTGTTGAAGCTTATAACAAACTCATTTTAAAATTGTTAGGATGTATACCATTGTGTACCATTGTACCATCTTACTCTGAGATATTCTGATAGGCTTTAAAACACATAACAACGTGAACTTCATCTTCGTCATTCATTTTAGATATTATGTGCAGTGTGTCTTTTGTATCGAAAATAATGGACTGCAATATTGGACACACCCATTCTACATTTAGCCAAAACCGTCAGCAAATAGTGCTCGAAATTCATTTTCAAATATTTCTCAACATTGCCTGAGATTCCTGATGTAGAATAAAAAGAAAACATCTCACTACTATTAATTCACTATTCCCATTCCTGCCATATACATAAAACTTGTCGTTCTTAAAATTAAAATTTACCTATAAACAAATAACATTCTGTACCCGCTGATGAGAGAAATCTTGCAAATCTTTCTGGAAGTAGTACCTGGAACAGCAGTCTGCAGAAAAAATTACGTAGTTAAAAAACAAAACAAAACAAAACAACAAACAAACAAACAAACAAACAAACAAACTAATAATTGCATAGCAGTGGTGTTTGTTGCTGGCAATAACTTGCCACTTTCTGCCGTTGACCTTTTATAAAAAAAGGGGAACCTTCGTGCAGGGGTTGTTGGGTGCTGGCAGCCCCGTCACGTGTCTGACCGTGTAACTGAGGTTTGTGAGCACAGATGTCTAGCCTCCGCTTGTATTTTATACACATAAGAAAAATACTTATGATTCACTTGTTCTGGTTAGTCCTGTGTGTAAAACACATTTTTCTTGCACAAAAATACAAATGTTATGCTCTCGAGGTCCGCGATAAAATGAAGAAGAGACAGAAGGAAGGAAATCAGGAAAGAAAAAAGGAGGGAAAGAAGGAAGAAGAAAGAAAGAAAGACGTGATAAAAAAGAAGATAACAGGAAATGATGAAGAAAAGGAAGGATAGAAGAAAGAAAAGAAAGAAAAGAAGGAAAGAAAGAAGAGGTTGGGGCGAGCGTTTCAACAAGCAGCATACTAGAGGCAGGTGTAATGGGGCTGAGCTCAGAACAAAATTATATTTGGGATGGTGGGCTGTCCCAGGACACGAAATGACTGCAGGTTGAGTGAGTAAACATGTACATGAGTACATCCTTGATGTCCGCATTGTGGACTCTGTCAGTGCATGGTGATTGTAGAGTTGATCCGCGACAACCTATATGAGGGCATGCGTATTGCGAGCGTGTGTGAGAGAGAGGTAGGAGAGGTAGGAGAGGGTGTACGTTTTCTCACATTGTAGGTATCACATCATTCAGCGATCAAAAATAAAAGTTTTGAGCATTTGTTATCTTTCTACGGTTACTTCTTTACAGATGGGTGTGATTGTTATTAAAACATTTATGGTTTGAGCAGGTGCATAATCGACGAGAACCATTAAACAGATAAATAAAGTGAGTAAATGAGTGAGGGAGGGAGAGAGACGGAGGGAGAGAAGATGTCAGTAAGTGTTTGGCCCTTGTGCTGCCAGTGTCATTCCTGCAACATGTGTAGCACCTGACGACACGCGACACACACGTGACTTGCAGTGTTGTCCTGTGTAATGTCGCTTGTAAAACACGTGTGTCGGGTGTCTGGTGTAGAGTGTAGGACTGTAGGGTGAAGGGTGAAGACTGTAGGGTGTATGGTCTAGCGAGCAAGACAGCCTCGTAAAGCACCTTACTGCCTGCTTGCTGAAGCTAATGATGCGGCCATGACACCAGGTATTGACTATCCTCTCTTGCCTGATACAGGGTGCGGCAGGGTGAGTGGTCATAAATCTTAGATCCCAGCATACCCAGGTATTTCTCCGAAACGAAATCCGGACCTTCGTAAATCTGTTCTGTAAAACTCTTGGCTATTACAGTTATCAAACAAGCTTTTTTTGCAACGCACAGGCTAACCAGTGCACCGAGTGGTGGTATGTTTGTCCCCCAAAACTCACTCGTGTGACAGCTGGCTCCTGAGAGATGGGTGTTACTTCCCTTTTAGATGTCTGGTTCAGATTATCTAGTCAAGTGGTTCAAGATGTAAAGGATTCGTATACAGCATTGTTACAAAGATGCCAGTTCACAATCACCATAGAGTGACAAGCAACTGTTCTGGTTTTGCTATGATGGTAGCTGGTGGTGCAGTGGCTGGCGAGCCTGTCACCGCTGAGAATTGGGGGTCCTGGATTCAGATCTGGGATCAGAAACTCTTCTTTCTGGACGTGATACCTTTCGTGCGTGTGTGTGTGTGTTATAAGATTGTGTGTGATATAAGATGTTTTTGATTCCTTCTTCAGATGTGTGCTCTTGCCCCTTGCTGTATGTGTAGATGTCAATGTAGTGTGCTTTGACCCCATGCAGGGAAAAGGGGCTTCACAAATAAACGATGTGTTGTTGAGTGGATTGTTTTCTCCAAGATTGCGAAAGCAGCAAAACAGAACGCAAAAATGTTCTTCCTGGTCTAGCTCCCATAAGTTTCAGGAAGTTGCGATTACTTTGCTGATCCATTAGAAATAATGCACCAATGAAGACCAGATAATGGACAATTTTAAAAGCGCGATATTTGACCTCAAAAGCCGAAGAACAACTTATCTATTGGCATTATTGTGACTTTCAAACAATTAGTTTTTTTATTTTATCTTGTAACTGCTTTGAAAAAAGCGCTGATTGTTTAAAAACTTGAACAGGAATTTGACTAAGGCTTCATCCTTCTGATTTCTTGAAATAACTATCTAAGTTTCTATGACTTGTAAAAAAAATCTGTAGTTGCTAGTCATCGATTTGAAGAGATAATTTATGATTTGTGATAACTTGCTTTTTTCTAATTATATTTTGGTATCATATTTTCTTATATTTTGGTTCTTATGGGTGGTAGTGGGTAGCGTCTGCCAATATTTTTAAGTCCTTCGTCCTTTATGATACCTCAGACTTCACCCATTTTTCATTTTCAAGCACTCGTGCAAAGGAATGCACATGAGAGATTGAGTGAAGTAAAATGGCTGGTTGTGAGCGTTAGAGGTATTGGGACTTGAGAGGTGGAAGGACTTATGTGAAAACTTTTGCGTTTCTTTACTTGCCCAGAAGTGAACCGAACAGGGAATAATCATTTACACTTCTATATGTTACCTAGTAGTTATATGGATTGCTTTGTATAAACATTTTATAAGAAAGAGAACAGCAATAACATTGACAAAACTCAACAGTAACAAGATAGCAGGTAAATTGCCTGCCAGCGATTAGACTCAAGGCAAGGGAAATAAATGCGACATCCTTCAGTACAAGAATTGATGGTTGTCTCCCTTGTTAAGGGCGTACAGAACCGACTACAAGCAGACAAAACACATTTTGACTTTACATCTGCCTAATCTTCTGTTCGCGAATTACTGTCTTCAGACCAGGAATTTAACTCGTAACCAATCAGTTAATCAATCACCAATCAATCATCAATTGTACATTATATTAGTATACTAGTATACATGTATATGCAGCATATTAGACAATGATGGTTTCACTGGTCTCACCTATACAGCTGAAAAGTAAGCTCTGAGCATTTCACCTTGTACAACATTACTCGTTATATGTTTGGTTTTGTTATACACAAATACATAAATTATTGAAAAACCACACACACACATTTAAGAAAAAAATAAGAATTGGAGAAATAACATTTATTTATGAAAACAATTGGCACTGGTAGCTTGTATTGCTAATTAGTAACTTTAATGACTTACTTTACCTTGAAAGAATCAAATACGCTTTCGTGATTGTGACATGCGAGCGTTCGCCTGTCTGTGTTTACACGGGCTTAGAGTTCATTGGGGATGTGTTGCAGAGATAAAGACACCACAAAGCGAGGTAACCCTGCAGTCCTTTGATCGTAGTTTGACAGGTAAGCACTGAAAGCGGCGTTTAACTGAGATCAGTCGGTGATTCCAGGCAATCTGCGGCGACCCAAGGGTGGACAAAAGGGTGGAAAGAACCGAAGAACAAGGCCAGGCTGTCAAATAGTGGAAAATGAAGTCCAGAAAAAGACCCACAACAAAAGTTTACGGGTGTGGGACCGCCTTGACTCCTGACCTACAGACATCCATTTCCACTTTGTACAAAAATGTGCCCTGGAAACGTCTAGCACCTCCCTTCTAGCGATTTGCACGTGTGCCGCGCAAATATAAGGTGCTTAGGGAAGGATCTTGCTGGGACAGCAGGTAATTGTCTCAGTCAACCTCGGCGGCAAACAGTCGAGACTACAAAAGCAGGGGACGACACCAGCATCTTGCACACATCTCGTTTACCTTCGCGCTACCCAGCTTAGGTCCCCTTGGCCAAAGAAGCAGGTGAAGTAGGAGTGAGTACCTTTCTGTTTATGTTGTTCACATTTATGTTCAATTTTTCCGTTTTATTTCTCTTTGAAGAGTGAGCATGATGTAACGAAGTGACCTACGAAGTCCGTACGTGCCACATCTTTAATGTCTTATGTAAGAGAGCAGAGACAACTCTCACTGCATTTCTCTTCTCTCTCTCTTCTACAGGACAGACCTGGACATGTATCGTGTAACCCTACTGTGCGGCGCCCTGGCCGTCTTCTGCCAGGCATATCCCCACGATTCCTACTCCTACCTCCCTCAAAGAGGCCGGGCTGAGGAGTGGGTGAGTCAGACCCAAGTAGGGGAGAAGCAGGAGCTGGAAGGATGGCAGAAACAGAAACTTGCCGAGATTGACGAGCTGTGAGTAGACCGAATTTACGGTTTGATGCATGTGTGAGGATGTTAAAAGTAGAGAATAAAGAGTCCCATAAGGTAGTGGCTGTTGGGGTAGTAAGTGGTTCAACGTTTCTAGGTGGACACTTGTGTCGCTGTTACTTTTAACCTGACCAGGGGATAGTTTTCCAGTCATAGCTCCGAGCAGGTGTAAAACTGACGACTTTCTGTATGAGCCGACCGCACTTTTATCAGACTACAGAGTACAAAGGCCGTTATTTATCGAACAAGTATTAATGTGTGAAGGTTTCCCATTTTGTATGTCATGTAAAAATTTGTTAAACTTGCTGAAGCGTTCGTCCATAGAAGTCCCGATCGAAGTGGCGTTTACGACTTAATACACATTAAAAAATTCGCTTTTATTAATTCTCAGTTCAATTTCAGTTCTGTCATGGGTGTTTTCGTTTCAGGCTCAGCAAACAGAAAAGTAAGAGTGTGTACGCTGAGCGCGACGCTTACGCGTACGGCGCAGACACTGACGTAGTCAGCAGTCCTCTTCGTCCCACCTACGTCTACACATCCCCCATCCGAAACTCCGTCTTCAGTCCCCTAGAGAGATCCAGCTTCCTCCCACTTCGTCTAGCGGACAACAGGCTTCAGACGACAGATTCCCTTCTGAGAAACCCACTAGCTCCTGCAAGTCTTGCCGACGACTACATCAGAACCAATCCTCTTCGTCTGGCTACCGACGCTCTGACCGGAAGTACTCCTCTAACCCGCGCTCAGGAAGTCCTTTCCAGAAGCAGTCCACTGGCTGCTCTCGAAGCGAGTACGCCTCTGAGCCGTCTTGAAGACATCAATGTTTTTAGAGGCAGAATTCCCAGCGAAGCCGACAGCTTGTTCAGAAGTTCTCTTCTTCGTCCTCTTGAAGAAAATGTTCTGCCCAGACGTCCCTTCAGCCCCCTAGAAGAGGGTTTCCTGAGAACCTCGCCTCTTCGCCGAGGTGTTGGCTTGCTCGGAGACAGGCTTTATCCCGACAACAGCATCTTGTCCTCCGCGGTGTCCCCTCTTCTTCGCGCTGAGACGACTCCTCGGCAACAGACCAATCCAGCGCCTTGCCGACAGCATCGTTTCCAGGAACGATCCTTTGAGAACCTTCCCTCTTCGAGGTGAAGAATCGCTGCTGAGGAACTCACCCTTCCAGAGTGGCTTGTTCCGCACCACGTCACCCTTCGGGCGAGTGGATGATGCCCTGTCGAGAAACACCCGGTTGGCCCGAGACGGTATCTTCAGTGACGCACTCTCCCCTCTGAGCACCAATCCCAGGCTCTGGGGCGAGGCACTTAGCAGGTCGACGGAAGACATCTCCCTCGCCGAGGCAGCTCGCTTGCGCCTTGCCGAGAATGGACCGTTCGGTACCCGAGATACCCTCGGCTACAGCGACGCCCTCCTGAGAGCTTCCGACGATCGCATCAGCGGCGCTGTGACGAGTCCTGCCTGGAACTACGCAGACATCCTCTCGCCATCCTTGACCAGGAATGCCTTGCAGCGTGCTTATGGTGTGCCTGCCATCCAGTCCCTCGCCGGGATCCCTGCCCGCGTGTCCCAGTCGCCCTTCCAGTCGTCCCTGCTGGCCAAGGACGCCTTCAGGGGTCTGTCTCCATTGACATCATGGAACTACCTTGCGCCTGTTCGCGCCTGAGCTGGGTCTCTTCTCAGTTTTTGATGCAGGTAAGGATGTTTGGCATTCTACAAGCAATGAAGTAGTGAAAATCGTTGACAATGGGATATTGTTGGAGAGTGTGTTTGCATGAAAACCTGCAAACAGCATTTCGCAAGACAAAGATATATTTAGGCTTTGATGATTCGTAGTTGTTTGGCTTTGTTTAGCATTATTTAGCTGCTATTTTTCTGCCTTTCAACCTTTCTCGCCCTTATGTGTTTCTTCTCGCTCTCCTGCGTGTTTATCAGCCTATTAAATCCATCGAGTCTTCGTGGGTCAGACTGAAGCGGCTTTAATGATGGGTTTTAATGTCATTTGTTTTATGTTTGTAATCAGTGAGATCCAAATGTACTTCTGTATGTAGTCTTTTTTCAGTCGTAGAGTCAAATTTTATCTTCCTCTAATTTTTATTTTATTATTTATTTTTAGGCAATCTAGATAATCCAGTTTTAAAACTCATTACCTTTAGAACATTCTGCAGCTCTTGCTTTTTTTTTCTTTCAGATGGTTCCCATGAACGTACCAGATAAAGCTTCATGAGTTCACAGACGAAAGCATCTAGCTGGCTACTATGAATGAAAAAATATATATGTTAGTGTGGTTTATTTTATGGGGAAGTTAAAACTAGGAACTGAATATTACTGTGTAGTGCGACTTGTTAGTACTTGCTCAACTAACCCATCAGCATTAGTTTTCATGAGGTAACGAAGTTGAGGGGACTTGATATGAGCAGGTTACACAAGACTAAAAAAGTGCTTATTTCTTTCTAGTACTTGAATGTACAACAGCAACAGTGCTAGAATCTTAGTAAACATGGTTTTTCCAATTTAAAACGATTTGATTGTTTTCTGTTTTTGTGAAAGTGAGCGTGCAACACTGTGTGTGTGTGTGTTTAGAAGAGAAAAAGAAAGGACAAAGACAGGATGGGAGTGACTAAAGGCGGCAGAGACCATAAATATAAGACAATTTTGAATGATCATGACTGTAAGACTGTAAGACAAGTCAATACATATTCAAGATCATATGACAAGTCGATATATTTAATCTTATAAGCACGTGTTGACTTCTTCCTCGTCCATCCTCAGCACACACACAGACAGATCTTTCCATTTCCACTGTTGTGCTCTTTGTCAACGGGAAGCAATTCAACCCAGGAACGAAACGACATATGTGATTACCTCCCTTCCGTTGAAAAACTTTCCTTGCATTTCGAGGGAGGTTATCAAAGCTTTACACTTGAAGAAATCCGTGTAAGGGCAATTCTTAACAGGACAAATATGGCGAACACTACAACAAGTCTAGCAAAGGTTTTCAGTTCTCGTACATCCCGTTTATATCGTTAACTTATAAGCATTTTGCTAAACTTGATTAAACCTAAGCCATTATTTTAAGTGTTGGTTTAACACAGTTATTGTTACGATTTTTTTTTTTTTTAAAGTGAGCTCATACAATGATAACTACGAGCGCTGAGGGAGGTTGGGAAGGATTAGGAGCAAAGAGGAGTTAATGAGTTAAATGGTTGATTAATGTAATACTCAGAAGCTGAAAATACTTTCAAAACCACCGAGCCTCGTCGTGGAAGGTTTGACAGAAGAGCAAGATCATAGACACAGCCTCAGATTTCTCTTTACTCAGCTTTGGTTTGGTATTAATGTCCTTTGCCTCTGTACATGTCAACAGAAGAGTCCCACAGCTGTAATCCCAGACTCCCCCATATCCTTCCGCAGTCTTTACCGTCCTTTATAAACCTTGTTTTTAATTACTTGTTTCTGTTGATAAGCTTATACATGGTAAAGAGAGTTTCGGGCAGGCTTCGCGGTCAGGGACCAACATCTTCTGAATGTCCAAACCTTTAAACTACTAACCAAACGTGTTTGCGGGCACTAAACTGTTTGTGTAGGTGTCTTGTGGTGCCAGTCGTGACAACTTGAATGGCGATCTAGAGTTGAGTGCAAACTTTCTTCCCCACCTCCTCACTCCGACGCATCCTGTGCGATTAAAAAAGTAAACAAATAGAACAAACGAAGCGGAGGTCCCGCCATTCCTTTCAAATCAGAGAAGCGTGGAATTGTTTCAGACATCGATAAACAATGATCATTGATTAGCAATTAACACTGGCAAACACGCTGACCCTCTATCGTCAGGACGTAATGATAGAATGACCGCCCTTGGGGACATCGCCTCGCAGTCGCTTTACATGACAATGGCGGCTCGGGCCACCAGATGGCGTGCCTTGCGGTTCCCCTTTTTTAAAGCTTCGATTTCAGTTGACAGTGAGCTCGGCCTGTCGGCAAACGTGCATGCGTGTCCCTGTGGTCTTTATGTCTGTGCGTTTGCGAGAAGACTGAACTTTTTTTTTTTGCACGCGTGTGCGTGTGTGAGTGAGCATGTGTGTGTGTGGGAGATAGAGAGAGAGAAATGCTTTCACAAGATGTAACACAACTGGGTCCCCTTTCTCCTCTCTATTTCTCTCTCTTTCTTTCTCCCTCTCTCTCTCTCACACACAAACACACACACCTATAACATACCTTAAACAAACATACATAAATAAACAGCACATGCATGCATTAAACACACACACATATAATACTTTCCTTTGCTTCATTCTCCCATTTGTTCGTGTTTCTTTTATTTTTTCAAACAAGATTTTTGCATCCGAAGAAGTGAGCGAGGAGAGACACAACCGAGATAGTCACAAAGTTACAACTGTTCCCTCGCCAGAATAAATTCAGTCCTACCTTGAGTGGCTTCAGTACTGTCATGCCTAGAGTGAAATATTTATTTACTAAATTCTGCCTGTGAGCCCATCATATGTTAATTTTACATCTTAGCTCTGTAGGCTGATTAAATCACTACTCAAACTTGACTAATTAGATGTCACTACTGAACTTGACTCCGGAGAACAAAGAGTCGCCAGACCATGGCACGCCCTGTAAGAGGGAGCAGGTCCTTCTGAAGAACTCTTGTGGGTTTTATCGGCAGAAGCCAGTATTCGATTCTCATCCTCTGAAAGACCTGACGGTACGTATTACTTCTTTCATCAACGTGGAAGTCGCGTGCGCTGGAAACTGCTCGTGTGTGACGTTAACAAGTGTTTTCCAAGTCACAAGCGTGACGTGCGCGTCCGAGGGCAAAGTGTTTGTGATCTCAGTGTGTTGGTCATCTCCAAATGTGTTGCTGAGTTCACAAAGTTGAGGTGATCTCACATGGTGTCAGCGACATACAATGTGTTGCTCATCTCAAAATGGGTTGCTGAGTTCGCAATGTTGAGATGATCTCACATGGTCACGGTGACCTCACAATGAGACGATAATCTCACAAAGTATTGATGATCTTGCATAATCTCACGTGTCGGCAATCTTATATAATATCAGTAATGTCGGTGATATTGAGCTTTTGCAGACTGTTTCTGGTTCTTAATATTTTGAACGAAGTTTCGTTAATATAAGAAAAACACAATTACTTTCGAGAAAATGTTTTCGGCAGCAATTCTTCTTCTGCTTGGAAACAAAACTTAAGCATCACGACGTAGATATGGGAATACTAGAGAGAAAAAAAACCCGAAATTTATAGGATTTAAAACATACGGAACAGCATTACGCTTTAAATTTGATATACGATTCCATAACCAATTTTTCGCTGTCTATTCAGCCTCTGCACACCTGTCCCAAAGGGTGGAACAGGTGTAGACATTGTACGGACTGTGACACCAACACACACAACCCCGCGCACATGCACGCCCACACGCAACATGCACAGTCCATCGCACGCAGGTAAGACTGTCGTCTGCAAGCTGAACACTGCAAGACTACCTCCCCCCCCCCCTGGCCCTCTTACAAAAGCCTGGCCATCCATACCAGCATTTGAAATGGCCATACTGGAGCCGGCAAGAAACAGATTTCAAAGCACAAACCGAGCGAAAATTCCAGACGGGCAAGACATAACAATGGAGTATGCCATGCAACCTCAGGAAACTGTTGACCCGGTGCTTGCCTGAGTGGGCGTGGAGGGTGGTCGGGGGGACTCAAAGGAGTCGGAGAAAGCCGAGTTTCGCACGGCCATGCTCGTGTTAGGCCACCGCTGGCTACAAAGGGATGCTTAGGGTGATTGGCGTGTGCTCGCGCTTTAGTCTCTGTTAGCCATTGGCTTGCCGGACAGAGGTTAAGCTGCAAGAACACAGGGATTCCTCGCTTGTCGACAAATAAACAATATTATGATTTTGGAATTGCCAATGCATACATAGCACGAGCTGTGTGTCATGCACAGACGTGCAGGCTGGTGGACAGGCCGGAGGGCAAGGCGCAGTCACTTTGGGACGCCGCGCAGTTTCGCGACTGGACCGGAAGGGGATTCTGGCCGTTTGGAAATATTCCTTTCCGACTTGTTCACTGCAGTCTGTGTATATACAAAAACGTCGTTTAGCAACCTGTGAGCAAAAGATCCGTATGAGAAGAAAAGGGGGGAAGTCTGCTCACTTCATGTAAGTCAAGACTGTCTTATGGTTAGAAACTGTCTTTGAGTGATGTAGTAGCCATGACATCCATTGTAAGCTGCTTTTTCTTGTTTATTACTTTCTCTGAACTTTTCGTGCATGCTAATTTTCTTTTCTTCTTTTATCGAGGTCATCTCTGGGTGGTCGCATGCTTTTCTTTTGCGTCTGTTTGTTGTTTTATTGTTACAACATTGCTGATTGCAGTTGGGTTAGTTTTTATTTTTTGTTTGTTTGTTTGTTTGTTTGTTTGTTTGTTTGTCTTGAGGTGTTCCTGGTGAGTTTGCTTTTATAAGAACATGCTTCAATTTCACTATAAGCAGCAAAAATCAACTTTTTATGATATCAAAGTAATTATTTTGAATTTGGTTCGCTCATAACAAATTAACATAACTTATACTCAAAAATAGTTTCGTTTAGAAAATAGTTTACTCTTTTCTGAAATGGAATGCCGGACAAGGAATATCTGTTATGTGTGCTTCTTCTATTTTTTTGGTGAGGTGGGGGGAAGGGTTGCGTATTTTTATTTATTCCTGATATATGCTATTTATAAACAAGACATTTACGTCTGAATAAAACGTTTTATGAACTAAAGATTTATCATTTCACACTGATGCAATCAGAGTGACGGGGATTAGCTTTGATTCTTCTCTTCTTTGTTTCTTCCCATCTACCTTCTTCTCTCTAGTTCTCTAAAACACACACATACACATTGTTAATCTGTGAAAATCGATGCATGTAAAAACAATACATTCTTCCTTACATCTTGCCAGTCCTCCCATCCTTCTTACACAGAGATTACAAATGAGAGGGCCTAAAGCTGCGGTCTAGGGCCGTGAACTGCAAGTGGTTCACGATGTCTAAGCCATGGCATGATAAAGGAGAAGACAATCCTCAATTGTCGCCCACTCATCTTTTACCTTTTTTGGTAAATGTGATATCTATTCCTGGGGAAGCGTATGGGGAGTCTTCTGTAACTAACTGGCGACCTGCTTGGTCAGCTGACCAGACAAACTACCATCGCAAGCCCTCGTCTATACATGTCCATACTTTCTTCCCACTAGGAGACTATTACGGACTGAAGAACAAAGACAAGACAGACAGACAAACTTGTTGGAAATTAACTTTGAATCTAATTAAAACTGAATCAACGATTAAATAAAAGAAGAAAAGGTAGACATATTTTAAACGTAAATAAGTACTGTACTTATCTACATCTATTATGGACAATGTTTTTGCCTGTTGAAATGGAATGAAGTTTAACGAATTAATATTATAATTTGTTACGAAAACAAAAAATAAATAAATAGTTAGTGCAGTACCCAAATCAAGAATATACTTAAAGGTAGGTTAAAAAATAAAAATAACCTTATAATGTGACCAATAAGAAAGCTAAGCTAGAGTTTCAACGAATTTATCAGCATAATTTGTTTTTGTCCAGCAGAAGCCTCCATAGGTTTGTAGCAATGGTGTCAAACCAGGACAACAAAGCAACAGTAGGATGAACTTAAAATGACCCCTCGACTAAGTCTCATAAATGTGCGAAGTGTAAGAACTTGTCACACATCTGTACTTACTCTTCCTTTGAAACGCGTAGTTCACAGACGCTGCCTCTATTTAGGGAAATGTCTTCCTTTATCTCTTCTCTGGTATCAGCTCTTCCCTCCTTCTCTCTCTCTCTCCTGTCTTAAATCTCTCTTTTTCTCTACCTCTTTCTCTCTATATTTCTCTCTAAAAAAAAAAACACACATACACACCTCTATAAATAGAGAAGAAGGAAACAAATGCAAGAGGAAAGAGAGAGAGGTGTACACTAGATTATCAGACAGACATTCTGCAAATCGACAAAACATTGATCTCTCGTAGTTTGAGTCCACCATGAGAACACTAACAGATAAAAAGTAAACTTAAGAAACTCGGAAAAAAGCCGGAAGAATGTTTGTGTGTTGGAGGGAGGGGCAGGAGGGTTAGGGATGAGATAGAGAGAGAACAGAAATTATAAAGATAAAAATGTCGGGCTAAGGTCTGCAAGTATGTAAACTTTTAAATGAGTTTTCTTCGCTTACTGCATGGAGACACACTCCAAGACAAAGTGTTATCACACATCTAAATAATGTACATTTATTCATACAGTCGTGTATCTTGTATCGATGACTTGTATCACCAGTGACCGAACCGTCACGTGACATTCTTTTGCCAACAGTCAACTGAAAAAAAATTGCCACAGAAAGAGGTTGGTCGAGTCGGATGAGCATATCTTCACAAAATGTCTCCTTACACAATTTTCTTGAATCGTCTACTTCTGCTTTCGAGCACTGGCGAGTTATCTTCTTTTTCTGAGCGAATAGAAACATGTCAGACTTTAATTAATAGCATCTTCCTCTTTGCTTCAATCGTCGGTGTTCTCGTTAGTCATCATAGTCTGTGTATGGACAGTCCAATGCTCTAGTTGAGAATGTTTACATATCTTTCTATTTTGTAAATGCTTAACTCGAGAAATCAACGGTATGTTGGGGGTGGAGTAGGAGGTACGGGGTAGGAAAAGGTATTTTACGCCGAGCCAGCAACTAATGTTATCTCAGACAAAACAACCAGCCCTGTAAACAGATGTCACATGTAGAGAAAAAACAGCTTACCCGAGGCGAGATTTGAACTCACTACACCCAACCCTCACGGACTATGTTGTCTGATCTTATTAGCACATATAAAGCAAACATAAAGCTCAAGTGGAAAACGGTAACGAAAATGCGTAACGAATTTTCAGTTAAATTCCTGTAAGTAAACTCTCGGTGGTTATTTTGCTCGAATTTTGTGAATTAGTATACCAAACGAGCTGAGAATAATTTTGCTTCCAGGCTAACCTTTAACATCTCTGTCGTCTACACTCTACACAATCATAGTTAAGCTGTAGTATGTTGAGGGTTTATAGTATGTTGAATATGTTGAGGGTTTAGTAACGAGAGGGTTGACCAGAGTAGTGTAAATTATGCAAGCAGCTACCATACAGATGAATATGTTCTAAAGATCACATTTTTGTGTCACATACGGCAACTTCTATTTTTCGGGTCTTTGTACTTCAGAAAATCCACTGAAATCACAACTTTGACAGCAGTAAAAGGAAACGACTTTGATCCTTCAGACATCCTCCATCAGTCCACCAAACGACCTTCTTAACAGAAACACATTTGTAACACATTTCTATATGTCCACGTTCGCTCAAAGTCGCTTTCTATATGAATGTAAAAAAAAAAAAAACTTCTGAACATTGTGACATATTGGACAATGTCTGTTTGCCCTTTGCTTGCACCTTTTATTTGGTTGAGCCTGTGATTTGGTCCGCTGGCAGGCTTAGAGCGATGATCACTGTCACAAGCGGACCGTGATATGAGAAGTGCGCTGACCTGTGTGTTGGACTGTTGGCAGGCCCGGTGAAAATTCCTGGTCCTTCTGCCCCTCCCTCACATATTTATTCAGATTGATGCCTTTGATCTCTGCAGTGTAAAAGACGTAAAAAGACTTGCGATTTGAAGCTTAAAGCCACCGCAGACATCAGACACCTGACATCATCCCAAGCCCCAGCTTTTCCCAGAACCTGACAAGGTTAAAGTTCACCGCAAGAAGCTGGAAACACGAGCCAGCATCCTTTTTGCGTGCAATATGCCAAGACCTCGTTCGACTGGCAAAGGTCAAGGACTCATTAACGTCGTGACGCAAACAACCCAGCGGTGTGCACGAGCTGGGGTCGCCAGACCTCGGGAGCGCGAGAAGGCGCCGCCTGCTACGTGATCGCTACGGTCTCGCGCCGGACGTGCGTCCCAGGCCCGCGCTCATTCCTGCTCACGCCAAGCCTCGTCAGGGATGCCCATTTGAATGTGGGCCTCCCCTTAATGAGATCAAGAAGGATCGCCGACTCAATCCCCGCGTCCCTAAGCAACATGGAGTGTCAAAATACTGTACACTGGAAAAACGTGAGGCAGCACAGATAACTCCGGCCGACAAAACAATTGTTTCAACGCGCTCTCATTACTTCCAGGATGGCGGAAACCTCAGCTGTTGTCTGTAGAGTGACGGTGCTGTTGTTTTTGTGGTGGTCGTCGTGGTGTCGTGGTTATTGTAGTAGTTGTCTTCTGCGTTTAGCAGTTCTTTGATCATGATAGTTTTGTATGTACGTTAGGAACTGAGGGTTGTGTCACCTGTTTGAAAAAACGTGCACAATTGTATATAACCTCTACCCTTTAAAATGTCATAAAATATCCACGGTAGCTCAAATAATCGGAGATTACTAAGATTCCAAATTAAGTTTATCAGTCAAGAGGTTTAAAAACTATTATTTTGTAGTTCATCTCGAAATCGTCCCACATTTACCTAATCCTACTACCTGCAGTGAATTCTTTTAAAATATTGAAATAAATCGAATCATCTTTAATTGATAATCTCAGCAAATGCAGTGAAGATGTTTTTATTACCTATTTCTAACTTGAATATCACAAAGATGTGCATTTCGTTCATCACACCATCTAGAAACCACAGGCAGGTAGTGTTAAACAACCGCTCTCAAAACACAATTTTAATCAAACCAACAAAACAACTTCACAAGACATTTTCAACGTAAAAGGAGATCGCGGCCGAAATACGACCTCCCCACACAAGCTCGACACCGGAAGTCGTCTTCATCCCACGACTCAGCGCAGCTTCCGGCCTCAGCCATCCCCGGCCTGCTCTGGAGCTGTATCAATCTTGCGGGGTCCAGAAGTCTGGAGTCGTAAAGTAATGAAATCGAGGCGGAACATCGGCTCGGTTAATGAAACAATCTTAATTTGCTTTCCAACACCCTCAATTTCTGAGATTCCGCTCCGTTTTGCGCAGCACCGTCAATAAATTCCCATCAAGTCGAGGCTGAAAGCCTCCAGTGCTCGGGCCACGAAGTGTCCCCCTCCCTCGCGACTGTGTGCCGAGGCTGTGTGTTGACGATGCCCTGGTCTCGCACGGCCGCGGGTCTTCACACCCAATTTGGCCTCTAATCACCCTGTTAACACGCAGGATTAGACAAAACTGGCCACTGTCATAACAATGATAATTAGATAACTCTGTCATCCAGACCCCGTTGCCCGCTCTTCCAATGACCCTTTCTTTTCCGACTCATATTTTGACTGTTCGTCTGCGCAAGCATCAAATTGGATCTGGCTAACAATACTAACAGAATTTGCTTTCATGTTACGTTTGATTCTGCTTTTCTTGTAGTCGATCCCAGGGAGGGCCTGCCCCTCCCGGAGTTTTTGTGACAACACGCACGGCGTTGCACTAATATTACCTTTAAGAGTCGGCTTCGGCGTGTCGAAACAAAGGTTCCCTCCCGTGATTTGTGTCAGCTGTCAGGAACATTTAGAAACTTTTACATTCCTTTATTTGCTCGGGAAGATGGAACTCCCAAAATCAATGCAGGAGATAAAAGAGGCTAACCTACAATTATGGGGACCAGAATGGAGAGGGGCGAATCTGTATGCAAAGGTAACGATATCAAACCGGTCTTATTCGACAGATTGTCTTAAAATGTGTTGCAAACTTTATTTGTTTGATGTCTGCTTGTTTCAATGCTCTCTCATTATTTACTGGGTACCTTTATCGCTTGCTTTTTTGAGGGATTGGATGTAGTACATCCAATCCCATATCCCTAGCCATGTCCAACCATCGCCGCTGTTGTTGTCGCTGATGCGGAGAGATGTCGTAGAACTGCTGACTTTGGAGAAGATGGCGATCATGATAATGATAACTTTCTAATTTTAAACATTTTAATTAATATATTTAGCCCATCAGATTTATAGAAACTCGGTGTACAATAAAACTTTTAAAACATGTTTAACAAAAATTATTTTATACAAGATAAACCTACTTAAGCCATACTTTACTGAGTGTTTCGTATGCGTTTGTGCAAAGCATCTTAATGATAGGAGAAAAATTTTTATAAAAAAACGTTTCTTAAGCTGCTTCTTTAGAACACTTTCAAGTTTTTAGAAACATATGCTACTAGCCCCAGGTTTCCCCCTCCCAGCCAAAAAAATAAATAAACTAAAGAAATAAAACAACTAGGGTTACTAATGTCTCAATCCTCGAAAGGTCAAGAGACGAACTTGACCTTTTAATTTTCAGTAAGGACAGAAAAGTCAAACAACATTCGCAGTTACATAAATAGACATCCGAGGAGAAATCGAACTTCAGATCTTTGATGGAGACTACAGTTCACACCTCGACAGAAGGTTAATGAAAAGCTCTTATCAAGCCTTTAAAGAGCCTTTTTGTTTGTCTGTGATGTTCATTTATGTTCGTGCTGTTCCTGTATGTTTGCATGTGTATGTAAAGCTCGTGTAAGTGGTAGGTAAAGGAGTTAAATAAACAGAACTTATTTATTCAAAATCATTCTATAATTTATGTTCCTCTAAATTGAGCGTGACTGCATATATCAAGAAGGGGAGGAAATTGAAATGTATTTTTTTATCCTCAATTTTTTTCAGGGATATTTCTGTAACTCTCAGCATCTACATGCCGTTTAAATCACTCCGTCAATGGAGAAAGAATTCCTAGTAGCTGAACGCATATAAAGTTGTCATATCCACTCACTCGCTCTGATAGAAAACTCAGCAATGTTTGACAGAATGCTAATTAATCATAAATGTGCGAATAGAAGCGTTCGGTACACTTGGAAAGAGAAACAAATTTGTTAAAAGACCAACTCTTAGTGAATGATATTTTTATTTTGTATTTTTTTCCCCATCACCCACCCATTCCCACTCAAAAAAACAAAAACAAAAACAAAAAAAAAAAACCAAACAAACACCAACACCAACAACAACAAAACCCCCCAGCTAAATCATTTGTCACCTGTAAGAAATAATTCAGCGCACAACCTCAATAATATCACCAAACCAAAGACTCCTTGGCTACCTCCACCATGGACGTCGGCGGTCCTAAGACGATCTCGGGTATCCTCGCCCACTCACGTCTCGAGGAGTGGTACGTGGGGTGTGTGGGGTGTGTGTGGGGTGTGTGGGGTGTGTGGGGTGTTTAGCTGCTGTCGATGCAGTCGTTCCCTGCTGGTGGCAAGTTGAAGGGGAGCAGGGTGGGGCTGGGTCCCCTGGCTGGCAGCAGCCTCAGCGCGCTGTCATTTTCATCTAAATAGCCTTCCAATGACCGTTTAATGAGAACCGAGAGGACGCAGGAGACAAATGGAAGCGCTGATTTATGTGTCCACTAATCCTTGTGCCACTGATATGAAATTTACATCCTCCTCTGTGTCCTGATTCAGTCGCAACAACCTTGAATTCTGCAGGAGGCGCGGACTTAGCAGCATTACGGAAATCGAGTTGCAAAGAGATTGGTAACGGGTTCAAATTTGGTCAGGGGGTCGTAAAACTGGAGACGATTGATGCAAAGATACATCATTGAAGCGGCTGCAGACAACACATTTAGCTGGCCTCGCAGCTTGACTCCCCTTTCTTCCTTCCATCTCCTTCCCCGGCGAGAGGCTGAGACTCACTCACTCACTAACCCACTCTCTCTCTCTGTCACACACACACATACAAACACAAACACACAAACACACAAACACACACACACACACACACTACGATAGCGTGTCGAGATATGCCAAGACATACAATCTACAGACAGCAGGTTAATTAGGATTGACAGACCAGCTACAGCCGCAGCAGCCTCAACAACAACAACAACAACAATATTATAAGTGAAAACATCATGCTGGTGTAGGCCTGTGTGTTTTGTCAGACTTACTTTTCGCTTTGCTCTCAGTTAAGAAGAAGCTGAAACAACAGTCCTTGCAAAAAAAAACAAACAAACAAAAAAATTCGATAATTTTGCTACTTCACATGAATAAGACATAAAAATGGATGTCGTTAGTTTTCTCCGCATAACGTGTTTGTTTTTTAAATGATGATCAGCGTGCGCGCTATGTCAACAAAATTATTATCACACTTGAAGAGCAAGATTAAAGCTGTTTAAATAAACAATTTGTATACTTTCCATAACGCAAACCTATATTTCATATCATTTTTATCTCTTTATCAGAAACAACACAAAATATTTCAGTTTCAAAAAGAAATTGCGAGTGAAAGAGTTGGTTGTAAGACAGGGACCAGAGATACAGACACAGAGTTTGCCCGACTGCAATGTTGGATATTTGAGGATAAACGGAAAAGACAGTTCTTTTACCCCAACAAATGGAGTGGCTTATTCACATTTATTTTAAGATGGAGTAGGAAGACCAGGGTTTGTGTGCAGGCCTGGTATCAGACCAGGATGGTCATGTCTTCTGTTTTATTTCTTCGTTAAGCCCAACTTTTTGTTTGAAAATCTCAAAAAGAGTGGAAGAAAAAAAATTTACTATTTTTTTTTATAATTACTTTTAAAACGCCAAATTGAGATGCGAACTTTAAAGTTCACTGTTTTTGCAAACTATGATACCCGATAAGGTCCTGACAGTTTGGAATATCTTGTTCTCGGGTGTTATGTTGGTTAGGCAGGAAAGTGCGTCCACCTCGAGGTGATTTCCCACCGTGATGGGGACAGGAATTACGGGGTGGGAAGAAACACGGAAAAATGAGAGAAAAATCCTGAGAACAGGCGTCATATACAGAGTTCCGACAGGAGATCTGAACCTCGGCAATATCAGTTGTCGCTGCAATGGTGACAGGGGAGTGTTATCACTGTACTACAGGACGCCGTCAGATGTGTACTTGCGAGAATTTTTTTTTCTTTTTTTTTACCGAAACAGAAGGGTTTGTTTACATTGCTGATTTAATATTGTTGTCTGTAGTCATAGAGTAGCTAAAGTTATTTTGGAGCTTGTTGTTCTGTCGCCGTCTTATTGTGGTGAGGGTGGTAGCGAAGATTAGACACTTCACAAAACATGGTTGATATGGCGAGACAACAAATAAATAACGACAGCTTCAACTCTAGGTTGCTATGGGAGAGGCAGACGACTAGAAAGTTCACTAGGTGCGACAAAATCGGGGAGGACATTTACATCACAAAGTCCCTCAGCAAATATTGACAAGTGAGCAGAACCTACTCGCATTTGAGGCCACACATGCGCGCGCACACATATATACTCTCGAAATATTTGTATTCATACTTATCTAATCCCATATATATAGAAAGAAAGCTGAGTACACTCACAGATAGTCACTCACTTAACTCTTGAAACACTTGTGTTTATATTCGCACATATACGTGAATACTAATATCCAGAAGCAAGCAAGCGCGCACACAAACACACATGAATACACGCGTTCACGCACTCACGCACACAGTCACGGAGGGACGAGGATTGAGAAATGAAGCATTGCATCAAAAGAAATAATGAAACTGAGCATGCGCATACAGTTATGCATAGCTTCTCCTAAATGTCAACAAGAAAACTAACCAACAAAAAGACGGGTAGAGAAAAATCCGAGGCTGGGACTAGAAACACATAAAACCTCACAGAAATCACAAAATATATGACAGTTGGAGTTCTTCATCGGAATTCATACCGACTCCATCGATAACGCTGGTAGGAGCGGGTAAAGGGGAGATGAGGCTAGGGGAGGGGGGAAGCTTTTAATTTAAAACAGAAAAAAGGGAGTGGGGTGGGGGAGGGTAAAAAGATGTGACGTCACGTGACCCAACCCTCGGCAGGAACCTTTGTGTGCCCACTGCACCATGTCCGTCTCGTTTTTCTTCTTCTTCCTCTCTCTTTCTCTCTGTTGTTCTCTCTCCCGTTATCGCGGGCTCATCGACGTCCAGTAATTAGGAGCGACGGGTAAAAACGAAGATCCAATAAAGATAAACTGGACACAAATTACCGTCGTCCGTCAGCGCTGCGCTTCTTCAGAATGGACGAGGCATCCGCCGGACCCCTCTACCCCATCCCCCCAACGCAGATCACATCTGAGCACGGTTATTTCTATGATAATTCCCTCTCCCGCGAGGCCAGCCCCTTGCCTTGACACAGGCCAAAAGGTTTCTATCTGCAATATGATTCATTTCAGCGATATGTCATGGAGGATCAAATGCACTTTCGCCCGCACAGAGGCAAGACGAAAAACAGCCTCTGCCTCCGACTTCATCATAATTCAAGTGAAAACCTTGCCTAAGTGCGCGTGCCCGTATAAATCTATGCTCTATTTGCAAAATTTTCCGAATGGCCGCGATTTTGATTAACCCCGACTAATCAGTGTCATCCTGAAATTAGAGAGCGACATTGCGTGGCATTATGTCTTTGAGACGGGCAACCCAGTCCCTTTCAGCCCTCGACAGTCGTTTTTTCGGTCCCTGATTCTCCGTGCAAAGCTGCCTGGATCAGGAGGTAGGATTTTGGTAAGGTGGTCAGTTGGCTGGCCCTTAATGTAATTATCGAACACGCAGAAAACATCATGTTATTAGAAACAGATCTACCCTAATCGTCGGACTTGAACGGACTTGGGGCCAAAGCTGTGCACAAGCGATTGATAAACTGATAGTCTACACTCCGCCTCGGGTGGACCTGTGGGCCTCCAGCGGGCCTGAGCTCGGGCTACTCGTTCTTCTTCGCAAATTTCGCTCATCATTCCACCAAAGATTATTTTGCTGCTTCGTAAGATGTTTGCTAATGGTGGGCTTCTGCTGCATCCCACCCCAACCCCCCAGCGTCGGTTGTGAGTTTGCATTTTTTCATTAAGGTTAATGTCAGCGTCTGCTTTTATTATTGTTATTGTTAACTTCAGTGCGTGTGTTCCTTTCTGTTGTAGGTGTACTAGGACAACAAATAATGTGTTTCTTTATCAGTATTACCCCACAAAGGTTTATTTTTATTTTCAGATGTAAACAAAAGTTTTAACATTCTAATAAACAAGTAACGAAAGTATATATTTTTTCAGACAATTAAATATTATTTAACTGAAGTTTGGACTCCAAAGACAATCATACAATTCTGCTAAATTATTTTGCAATAATTAATAAATTCGTGATAGGTATCTTCGCCAATATTGCTTCAGGCTTAAAATTTAAAAAAAAATGAAGAAAATGAGTTCAAAGCAAATAACGTACAATCAAATATAAAGAATAGAGTATAAATGGATGAATAAGTAACTAGATACAAGAAAAGCCTGACTGACTATAGCCAGAAACTAAATTGTGACCATACCAATGATATAATGACCATAATACATCCACAAAACATGAAAAGCTTTAGCTTTATGGAAATAGGACATAAGTACGATCAAGGATCATGAGAATATCAAGTTAAAGATAACAATATTATTATTTTTACAAGAACACGTTAGGGCAGAACCTTTCCTACAATACACACAAAACGACTTAACATGCAGACCTTTTATTTAATTTATACTTTCTAATTCAATATACAAAAATGGAAAATTCGCTTGTTTTGTTCTGTAAATATTTTCGGACTGGATTGTTGATATCGTTCAAATTTACGATGATGATGACGACGACGATGTCTACTGAGGAAATTGTTCGTTGCCTCTGTGAACCCGTCGGTTCATCTCTCGGTCCTCCTAACCTTGTCATCTCTCCTTCCTGCTTCATCCTCTCTTTGTGTCTTTTGTGTGTGTTTGTGCCCGCGAGTGTCTATCTTCCGTTTAACTGATTTATATCGTCGCCAGGGCTTCGAAGCTTGAAATATACCTCAACTCGTGATAGTTACAATAACGACAAAAACCAACCAACCAACCAACCAAACAAACAAACAAACAAACAAACAAACAAACAAACAAACAAACAAACAAACAAACAAACAAGCAAACAAACAGAAGCAGCTTACACGCAAGGCTTCATCTTGAGGACGGTTGCACACGCCTCTTACAGCGGAAAATTTTCTTTCCTTGGTTATTTTCCAGTCTTACCCTCTGCACAAAAAGGAGTGACAAGAAAAGTGATCGCGGAAGTGCACATGCCTGCGCAGTCATCTGCCACAGCAACGTCGTGAAGCCATGGACGCTGACCTCCAGCAGTTCCTGTTTGTTGATCGCATTTCGCGCGAGCCTCGTGTGACGTCACTTTCTCATCCGGGGCTGTGCGACCAGCAGCAACATCATCATCATCAACATCAACATCAACAGCAGCATCCCTACCGGGCTATCAACATTTTCTCGGAGCCTCCACATCATATTTTGGCCTGCAAGTCGTCCACGTCGTCGTCTAGTGCGGCGGCCGGTCAGGCCAGTGACGTGGATTGTCTGGGCGTGTCGGTACCTGTCGGTGACGTAAGCATGGCCAGTTACGGTCTGGAGTCCGGCGCCGAGCCCCTGCAGCGAGCCTCCTCCTCATCCGTGACGTCAGTCTTGCACAGGTCGTCTTCCTTGTCCTCTTCTCAGACGACAGACGAGACAACGATCGACGAGAAAGGTAAGTGGATGGTAGTTGGGGTAGTTGTGGTAGTAGGGGTAGTTGGAGGTGCGTGCTTGGTTCGATGGCCGTTGTTTACACTTTGATGAGGGAGAGACTTCTCTAACAAGCATAATCTCTAATGAGAGTTTCCCCGGCCCCCAATATTTCACCTAATTTATCTCCCTTTCACACCGTGTTCCTCTGTACAACACTTCCTCATTCACAGTTAATATATTGTTGGACTTTCATTAAGAATACATGGTAAGGTAAGAAGATTTTCAATCTTTCGAGTCGGCGATGACATTTTATAAGCTACACTCCATTGTGTTGTTGACCTACCAGCATCTGGTTTCTCGGTTTCTTATAACCCCGGCAACCATATTATTTTGTCCTTTTTATTTTCTCTCAGCTAGTCTTTGGCCTGTAAGCAACATCTACAATATTTGTTTTCGTTTGTTTTGTTTTCGTGTTTTTTGTTTTGTTTTTATGATACGATTTGTGTGGAAAGAAATGGAAGCAGATAATAAGCACTTACAAAAATCTAATAATAATATTTTATCAAAATAATAAATTAATAAGAAATGTGTATCAAAATATCTGATGCGTACCTAGTCGTAAACGCAATCAGTTTTGCAACCCAGTAGCTGTTCTGAAGCTTGTTCTTGACCGTTAAAAAACTGAACACGTGACCTTTAAAGTTCACAAAGCCTGTAAGGGGACTGAAAGATGGTGAATGAATTGCTTATTCTATATGCTGCCCCCTAGACGCGTTGAACTATTTTACTTCTCAGTGTTTATTGTAAGCGGTAACTTTAGAAATGTTAGAAATATATAGACATGCTTCTTTCCTTAATTAGACAATAAAGAAATTATTTTACACCAGATTAATTGCCTTCACATAAGCTCGCCCTTCACACGACCACCCACTCCCAAAACAAAACGTTTTCATCCTCTGTTTTTCTGGAAAAATAAATTACAGCACAAAAAGTAAAAATTGTAAAACAATAGAATGTAGAGTGGATTTTCTTTACAATTCACAATCAACTACTAGTATTAATTTTACAAGAATTAGTATCTGACAATGAAATAGTCTTTCTGGGCTCTATCATGGTTTTTAATGATACACTGACCTCCCCCAAAAGCAAATTTTATTTGACGATACAGTCACCTGTTCCAATGTAAAACATATCCTCAAATGTTACAACATTTTCAAGCTAGGAACAATTCATATTGAAAACTCTCTTTTCCATCTCTCTATGTCTCCCTCCCTCTCTTCTCCCCGCTCCCTCCTGTCTCTCTCTCTCTCTCTGAGCCAAATGTGACAATAACATTGACAAATATTTTATGTTCTGTCTTCGCTTTTGTCCTTGCTTCTTTGGTTTCTTTTAATTTCCTTCGCCGCTGGATTGTTTGTGTTTACAAAGCGTCAGTCTCCTCTCAATTTTGATCTCCCCACCTTCCATTTCGTCTGAACCCCCCTTTCTCACAAACAATATAAATATAAAATTAACACTACGAAGAATTTCTAGAAATTTTCTGGTCAATTTATAAACTAAAAAACAAACAATAATTCCACAAAACAGGTCTGAAAACGAACAAAAGAAAATAAAAACAGAGAACAAAACTCCTCCACCCAAAGCAAAGGAGGGCGGGTGGAAACAAGACACCCTCTCGTACCTCGTATTCCTATGTCGCCTGATTGAGTGGCCGTCAGGCTTAAGATAAACCTCCTCATTAATATTAAATTATACTTTGATTGCATTTTTGTTGTTTTAGGCTTCTGAGCTAGCTTCATTGCAAGTTAAAGAATAACACTCACTTGTTTCTTTCTTGATCCTGGATATCATTTACTGAGTTTGTGCTTGGCGCTAACCGTTTACTTGCGTCCCGCCGATCCACCTCCCACCCGGGGTATTGACAGGTCGAAGGTGCGCACGTGGTGCAGTGGGTAGAGTGGGTAGAGTGGGTATGGCTCTCAAAACATGACTACAGAGAGATGAGTGGCCCCCTGTTCTTCCGTTAGTTTGAATGGTGTAGTGTGGGTCCTCATTGTGGTTGGTGTCGTTCACTTTGTCATGGTGTGTTGTAGGTCAGTATGTGTTAAATATGGTATAGTTTGCCGTGGAGCATTGTGGGTCATCAGTGTATAGTCCACTTTGTAGTAGTGTTTGTCAAAGAAGTCCTTTTCTTGATGAAGAGAAATCGAGTCTTCTCTATTATTACTCCGTAGAGTCCGTAATTCACGTGGAGGGACATGGTCGGTAGGTAGGTCGGTTGGTCGGTTGGTATCATCAGGATATTAGAGGACCATTATAGATAGAAAGAAGTGACAGAATGAGAAGAACTGAGAAGACTAATGTCTACATTGAGTTTGATATTCACACCTATTTACTCTAAATAAACAAGCATCAATCATTTTTCGGCATAATGAGAGACACGCCGATCTGAACCTAATCATCCTTATCATCATCTAAGCACTCTTTGACATGCAACAATGTCTGTACTAGCTTTGTCAACAGTTGATCCTGTTGACGATCTGCATCCTTTGCAGTTTGTGAAGTTGGCTAAAGATGGAAAACACACGTGATAAGACACGTGATCACGGCCACACACGCACACGCTTCGGAAACTCACTCGCACGCGTACAGGCGCACTAGCGAACGCACCACAGATTTCAAGAAACGGTTCTAAGACCAAGACAATGATCTATTATTCAAGACTTGTCAAAAATTTGTAACCACCTCACGTTTGTCAGCTCCTCTTTTCTCCCGAGCTCTCGGCGAGGCCATCTGCTATGGCTGGCAGCGGGACGCGTCCATTGAGCACGACTCACTCCGTGGCAGGACAGCCCGAGGAGACTAAAGCCAGTGTCAGCGATCGTAATCTGATCTTAAGCATTTTTCTTTGACAAACATTCATTAAAAACGAATTGATCCTTCTGTCCGCATAGCTCTAGCCCACAGAAGGGGTTTGGACCCAAACATTTTGAGGGACCCGAACAAGCAGGGATGGTGTGGATGGATGATTAGCTAGAGTTTGTCGAGTTATGTGATTTAGTTTTAACTTAAATATAATTACTCAGTCTTGTGTTTCGCTTTACAGAATAAACTAAATAATTAGCTAATCATTTGACTGACTATTGAGCGACGAGTGTCGTAGCTGGTTGGACGAGTTGCTGACTGGTTAGATTAGTGGCTGACCAAATGAAGAAGAGACTATCACACATTGAGAAAGGGATCGTAAAAACGGACAAAAGAAATACAGGGAAGGATGAAAGAAAAACTTAAAAAAGTAAAAAAGATGAATCTTCGTTTTTTTTTGAAGAGCTTCCAGTGTCTTGTTCGAATCCGTCACTAACGATTGTTTTCTTTAATACAATTTTAAGAACACCTGTATCGAGGTTTCGTCCCATACACAAGCACTTATACCTACTAGGGATTCACATTATGAGGAATTGTTTTCTACTTATTAAGTATGGACTTATTCTTATGCTGATTTGGATGTCCGCTTTAATTTTACTGAAGTTGTTGTTTTGTTTTGTTTTGTTTTGTTTTATTTTGTTTTATTTTGTTTTGTTTGGTTTTTTTTTTTTGTGTGTGTGTTTTGCTTTGCTTTTGGTTTTGGTTTTGGTTTTTTTGTTTTTTTGTTGGGTTTTTTTGGTTGTTTTTTTTACAAACGCTTATGCAAGTAGTGCAAACATAAACATTTGCTGATGAAAACATACATAACCGTCAAGGTGTTTATACTGACAGCGAGTGGCAGAATAGCAGAAACAAATGAAAAGACACATAACAACAGAGATAGTGTGTGTGTGTGAGGGGGGAGGGATAGTAGGAGGGGAGAGAACGCATGTGCGGTGCAGGAAGAGTGACAGGGGGAGAGAGAGAGAGGCCACATGGGGGCAGGTCTCAAGGGAGGGCACTCGCCGTCTCTGATGATGACGTACGGGCCCCCCACGTCAAGGTCCGCGTGTAATGAGGTAGCGGCCGGCCGGCCCAATATGGTCAATAACACGCGACAGACCATGCGGAACTAAGGTTCCCTTTGCATCATTAAGCTTTTCGGGTGGCAAAATTGAAATAAACTTTTTCGGGTTCTTTTTTTTTTTCTATTTTATTATTTCCATTCATGCCAGCCAAACCCGATTCCAGATACAGCTCGGTCTGTCCAAGCATCCTGGAAGACTGAAGTCTTCGATCACGTGGGCCTGTGATGCATGTGGTCTCGGCTAGCCTCTTCACTCTCCTCCCCATCCCCTTTCCCCCATCTCCACCATCCTTCCCTCGTCTTCTGGCTAGTATTTTGGCCAGAGTAGTTGCAGGATTACGCAGGTCGTGAAAATGACAAAGACTCATTTGCATATAAATCTACTGCCAGTTTTAGAGCGGCGCAAGGCCGACTCCTTGGCAATGTTGCTTAACTCGGACATTATTTTGCCATCTGATCCGCTTGCAAGCGACAAAATGGGTGCCCATAAAACGCTGGCTTGTCAGGCTTCCAGACGGCACCAACGTCTATTGAGGGGCGGCTGCGAAAGGCACTTGACTCGCGACAAAAGCAAGGGTCTCCCAGGAGCCGCCATCAGCAACCCCGTCCTCCCCCTCGGTCCGTTATGCTTTGCCGAGGTCTTGTCAGGCCCCGGGGTATCCCTTCGGGTTTCGGGGCCTGTCCGCGAAGCAAAGGGAGGCCAGGTGTTTCAGGACAAGTTGCTTGAATATGAATAAACGTGGTTTGAGGGAAAACACCAAAGAACAAGTGAGATATGTTTGACTATACTCCTCCGCACGACAAAGTATTGAATGGACAGTGATTGCTTGGAAAACAATGTGGCAAATATGAAGAATAATTTTCAGCACATTTAAATATTCTTTTGCTCATTTTTTTGAATGATAAATGCAACAATAGTTGCTTCTCGCCTTGCCAACTGTTCACTTGTAAAAAAGAAATCCATTTTAAACACATCAGCGCAAGACAATACAGGATTTTTTTGTCACCACTCCTCAAATACATATTATGACAAGATATTAACGATAGTGTTACTACATTCGTACACAATTTGATTCCCTTAAAAAATATTTAAATGTCTCAGCAATGTCCAGGACAAGGCAATGACTCATTGCCTTAAAATTAATTATATATTGGATTTAGAAACTATTAAATCAGACTCACGTTCCAGGAAATATTGTTTGTTAATTAACAGTCCGACTTTAATGAATGCAAAATAATTCTATAAAAATATAGTTTTTTCTCTCTCATTTTCTCTTTCTTCGGTGGATGAATATTGTATGTAGAAATTGTTTTCTTCTGTGCTGCAAAAAGGAATGAACTTACATCTCGACCATAATTATCTACACATACAAAGCCCTTGTTACCTCCTAAGCTATCAGAACTTTTTCTTATAAGGATTTTAGTGAGAATCGGGTCAGAACAGATGTTCGAATGTTCAGGTCAGATGTAAAACTGATTCCTGCTCGTCATCTCCAATGGCAACATCTGCGAAGAATTGCAAGAATAGTGTTTCCCTTGGCTGAGGACGTGACAGCAGTCCTTCGAGGACCGTCTCCGCACACAAGTTTACTGTTCTTCAAGGATTCATCAAGACACTGACTAGTCTAAATACTGAATTCCTGGGCACACTGGGCCCTTTAAAATCTCCCTTGCCCATTCCGCTATTTCACATAAATCCATTTCAAGAGAGAAGTTCAATTCCGCGCGGAAACAAGTTGTAATGAAACCGCCAGCGAATTCCCGCAGCGGAAGCGGAAATGACCCCAGAACGCCCTTTAGTGAGAAATATTAATCTTCCGGCTAAATTCCATTCATCAACTAATCCTTTGACACACTGCCTGTCTTAAGGGCAACAGTTAAGTGCAGTCTGCGCATTTTGCACGTACTCGGCGAGGCTGGTGAAGGGTGGAGTGTGGAGGTTGATGGGGATCAAGATGCGGGTCGAAGACGTACCCCTGTGGTGCCACTTATTGGCCGGAGCCTCATTCTGGCAGCCAGCACGAGAAATGCGTGCAAGCCTGTTATTTATCGGACTTTGGAGTTTTACCTTTACCAATTCTGGTCGACGATTCTCCATTTTCTTTCTTTTTTTTTAAGCTATTTTATTTCTACTTTCTCTCTCCTTTATTTTTTTCTCCTTGTTTTGTTTCTTAATAATTGAGAATGTTATAATTATTCAATCTCTATTTTTTCTTGTCTTTTCTCCTTTTTTAACAACAGTAAAAAGATTGCTTAAAATTCTTGATTTCTAAATTAAACACTCCCTTTTATCATTCTCGTTTTCTATCTTCCGTTTACTCTCTCTATTTCTTTCTCTTTCATTCACTCTTTTTTTTAATTTTGACCTGCTTCTGTGTGTGTATGTGTCTTAGTCTTCTGTGACGACCTGCTGTTTGTTTGTTTTTGTGTCCGAGTATGTGTATGAATGTGACCATCTGTGCTTGTGTATCTTTGCACCTTTATTCGTGTCACTGTATCTGTTCGTCTCTACGTTTCTTCCGCCATCTCTCTTCTTCTTCTTCTCTCTCTCTTTCCTTCTCTGGCTATTTGTGTGTGTGTGTGTGTGAGCATGCCTCCCTCTACCTGCTGTGACTACCTCTTCTTTGCCCGTGTCTGTTGTTCTTTGTTCTTATGAATAATATATATATACACACACGCGCGTTCTTATTCAATCTTTCATTTGCTTGGTTTTTTTTCTTTCTTTCTTTCTTTCTTTCTTTCTTTCTTTTGCCTGTCGTTCTGTCTGTCTGTCTGTCTGTCTGTCTGTCTGTCTGTCTGTCTGTCTGTCTGTCTGTCTGTCTGTCTGTCTCCCCTCATTTGCCTCTCCTCCTCACATCTGAACATCTCCCTTTGAAAGCCAGTCCCCACCTTTCTTGACCAGAAGGGGCCTGAGCTGTATGGCTGCAAGAATGCGTCTCTGTTGACAGAGGCAACTCCACCAGTGGGGCTCACAACACGCGACCACAACTTGTGTTTCTACTGCTCTCCCCCTGAGCCCCCTGTCGTCTGCGGGTCCAGTATTACCCCGAGGCCCGGCGGTTTGACGTGGCGGCCGTCCAGAAGGCCAGGAACGCAAGCATAAATATGTCCACCGAAGATTAAGGATGTTTCGCTTTGTAACTGGCGATAAAAGTTCTTTTAAGTATCTCCAAAGTATTTGCCACATCCGCAACAGTTACGTGCTCGCAGGGGGAGCGGTGATGGTGCCCGCCGTTATGGAAGTGTGTGCTTGATCTTCCCTGCTCATTGATCTTTGTTGAATTCTCTCCACCCCTGTCCCCCTCCCCAGCTACCACCCCCACCTCCAATCCCCGCACGTGTGGTGTTCATTCCTCCTCCGTCTTCCACAGAAATCTTTTGGCGACTTTTAGCGTATGAGACTCGCAGAATGTCGAGCGTGTCCTACAGTCAAGCGGAAGTGTGGATCACCGTGCCAAGAAAGGCCTCTGGCATACATGCTGCCTGCCTTCTCCCAAAACCATCACCTGTGTCTTTGGGGAAAAAGCTTGTATTGTTATAGTTTACAAATTGACTAATTTCAGGTAAATTGTAGTAACTGACTTTGTATTAAAGGTGCACAGTCGGCATGATTTCATAGTCCTTATGTCGATGATAAAATTACAGAACTAAATAATTTTTTTAAGTTTTAAGCTTTCCGTTCTTTTCTTTTTTCCAAAGAATATATGTTACAACACGAATAAAGTTGGTAAACAATCGAAAAAATGTGCAAACCACCTTAAACGGTGAGAAAGTGGTTGGTATGACAATTAACAAAAACGCATTTTTAATACACAGAAAACCGGATTTCGAAGGAAACATAATCCATCTGTTTTTGAGATGGTGCTTCTAGCATCTAGTGATCCATAATGTCAAAAGTGTTCGGAATATTCAAAGCTCCAAAATGGGACTAGTCTATGTGTAAGTGTCTATGATAAAAGTCAACATCACCAATATTTTTTAATTAAACGTTTTGTGTATACAAAATGATAGACACGGCTAGCTCAGGAATTTTCATCGTCTGGGCAACCAGTCTGCATCAAAAGTTCTGAGTGAAGAGCGAAAAGTGACTCTCATACGCATGACCCTCTCCCCCTCCCACCAAGGAAAATAAATTATTGTTGTTGTTATAATAAATGATAATTTTTCCAGGTTAGTAATTAGTCAGCAAGTAGATTGTATATATTTAACAAAAATCATCCCCCAAAACTCATCCGTTAATTAATCCGCTACGATTCTCACCTGCGATCAACGAGGCCCGTAACAGTGTACTACGTCACGTTAGTACATCAAGGACAACGATGCCTGCAGTCAACACCACACAGTACAGATCGCTTACTTTGCTGGCGGATAATTAGTTAATGAATGGGTTTTGAAGGCTGACATTTCTAGGTGAGGTTTATATCGCCTTTATCTACCGATATCTGCAAAAAAACGAAACGTTACAGGTTGGTCTTTAAGCTTCGAGCCGGATTGGATAAAATTTAGTCTCGTATTCCAGTTGAGATCATGGCTGCCATCGTTGTTGATTTTTGACTTTGTTTCACTTTTTCCATCCTTTCACCTCGCATTTTGTTGATTGGACGTGCATTGTTTTTTTCTTTTAAACCGTATGAAGTACTGGGAGGCGAATTTTTACACTGTGCCGTTCAGAGAAACTATCAAACACCCACACACCCACGTACCTACAGTCAACTACATCTTGTCTCTGGGATGGCATCCGACCTTATGGTGTCACTATGTCCTTGTGTCACATACGCACGCAGGCAACTATGTTTTTAGGCGCGAGGCATTGGATTTGGTCTCAAAAAAAGAAGTTCTGTTTCTGAAACTTGCGTTTTCTCTCGGGAAGTAAACACCCAAATAAAAGTTTCGCCTTTACGCCACGGAACGTGTGAACTGTCCCTTCAGGACCCCGATTTCCCATCTGGTGAGGAGCTGCTAATGTGTCCATATCGCTTGTCGCGGAAGAAATTAAGAGGCCATCGCCGCAAGCCAGCGTCTTGTGAACCCAATCTCGTATGAAAATCTTCCGCGCTGAGGAGACATAATTTCTCGCCACTTCATCCAGATCAAAGAACTTTACACAAGACTACGGCGCAGTGAGACAATGAAGCCTGCGGGACCTCCACGGCAAGCCTCTGGTCTTTACAGTTGCCCCCTCTTCTTTAAGATGCCTAAACTGCTCCGCGCTCGTCGCAATAGAAGTGGTTTGAGACTTAAGTCCAATTGCAATCTCTTTAAACCACAACTAAGCACAAGCAAGACAGCCCTGGGTGGCGGGCCGACTAGGAATTTTTTTTAGTCCAAACCTTACGTGTGACCTGTTGTCCCTTTGCACCTTGCATCTCAAAACCCTCCTCCCTTTTCCTCCCAAGGTGGATGGATAGATGCGCCCTCAAATGTGGCCGATTTTGTTAGTTTCAATTACTATTATCACCTTCTTTGCTTTTCATGCTTCTGCTTATCCTGGAAAAATGCAGCTAAGCCAAGGAAGGAGTGGCCCCCTGCTGCACTGCCCTGCCGGATGCGTTCGCTGCATACGCAACGAGGGCTGCAGTCGCTCGCTCCGTCTCGTTGTCAACGTATTTGTCCCACGCCGCGCGCGGTAAGCTGGCGGGTGATGGAGCGGTGGCGGCACTGCTTGGGAAAATTAATGCGGGGTGATTAGATGGGGAAATTGGCTTGTACCTCATCGGCCCGGCTCTGGACTTTGGGGATTAATAGCGCCGTGGTTTTTCCATTTCTATAAGCCCTCTTGCCTCCTGCTTACCATTACTGGCTGTTTGACTGCAAACACGCTTCCTTCTGGTCCCCCTGTATTTCCCCCGGACCAGCTCTTCTTCGCCGCTCGGAAAGACTGTCAGAAAACACTCCGAGACTGCAACAGCGTTCGATAACTTTAAAATGAGAAAACGGGAGGCTGTCCTAGCGGCCATCCAGCTTCGGAGTGGAAGAAGGGGGGGAAAGATAACTTCAAGTGGAAGTGAGAATGCGCGTCAGAGGAAGAAAAAAATACATGAAAGGACGAAGGTCAATGCTGGCTTGTGCTGGTGTCAAAGTTTGAAGACTTGCACATAGATGGATTTGTATTTCTCAGTATGGCATCATCTCCTATTTTAAAAGTCCATTAAAGTGTCGGCTGCAAAAGAACAGAAGCTCAAATTATAGACATCGTGGATGTATTTTGTTGTGATCTCTCGGGTGTTACTCACGCCTCAGTCTATCCGTGTATCTAACTGAAGAATGTATCAAGTTTTCATTTTTTGGTGTAGAAGTATATATTTTTATATTACTCGTCTTGGAATCCTCCAGGTTTCTTAGACCTAATATTGTGGTTCTCTGACAATAAATTTATTTTTCGAGCAATCCTCGTCAAGCTTTGTCTGTTGAGTGCAGCTTTAAGGAAGCTATCAAATTAACATGGACCATTTTCGTTAATTAAGATATTTGTTTACAACAAAGAAAATTTTGTAAAAAAAAAAACAAAACAAAAAAAAGCCACAAAACAGCAAAAACAGGGCGAGGGTCATTCATTTAGGCATTTAAAGTTTAAAATATTTATTTAAGTCCCTGAGTACCTTTTTGATTGATTTACCAAATAGTTTTGTTTGTTTTAGACTGAACATTAGATGGAAATAACACTTTGCGAAGGAAACTTTAGTTCACACAAGATACTTGTAAGAAATTAAACATCTTGAGGCTTGGTAGGCGCACTTGACACTTGTGGCAAAGAGCAAAGAATCGTAGAGCCCTGTGGGGGGACTGAGCTATTTTCTGGGTAAATACTGTTACCTGCAAGGATTGGCACATTAAATAGTTGTAAAAGGGATGTTTGGCCGTGAAAGTGTATGTCTGGGTTTTGCTTCATGTGTGTTTTCTTGTGTATTTGTGCATTATTTGTTCATTTCATCTTTCTCTCTTATTCTCTCTCTTTTCTTATTTTTTTCTTGTACTGAGTGAAATGATGATTTGTGCTTGCTGTGTGTAGGATGTATTAATTGACGAACAATAAACCTTCTGTTTTTTTCTGGCTAAATACTCGCAACGTATTTTGTGTATCTTTCTTGCGTTCACTTATAGAACCATACTTTATAGGAAAATTTTTTTTTTCTTAATAATGATGAGAATCATGAGGGAAAAAGGTATGTTCTCTTGTCCAACTATAAACCCTACCAGCCCAAAACCTCAAAATATCTTCTTTTATTTAATGCGAAAATTGCCTCTTCCTTATAATAAATGTACATTTTTTAATTTCATGCTTTAATTTCAAAACTAGCAGCATTCCTACAGCATAAAATATTGTTTTTCTCTGAATCAGCCTCTAACCTCTAACTAGCGACAAATTCTTCCTCCAGAAGAAAACAAAAAGATTATTCGTGTCATCAAGACCGACTCATCAGAACATTTGATGTCTTTAGTGTTTTTCATGTCAACTGTTGTGTGCTGATGGCTGCTTGAGACTATTCACTGTGACCCAGATGTTTGAGATGCTTCAAACGGTCTTTAATGTCCTGTCCTGCGAAAGCGATGTCAAAGGTCAAAGGCCAAACTCCACTCAACCAAAACACTGCAGCACACGTTGACATAATGTTTACAGATAAACCACAACCACTTGCCTGCTTCCTGCTCTATCTCGAAGTTTGTTTCTCACGCTGACCCAAGGGATGCACGGAATCAATCCGTGATGACTAACGGTATTGTCCTCCTGGCCATGGAGCTTGCAAAGACCTGCTTGCTTCCCTTTGATTCACTCGACCGTAGGAAGGGATGCGCGGAATCCTCCTCCCCCTCCTCCATTCTCGCCAAAGACTCGCTAGAACTTTCTTCCCGACATCAGGAGATCCATCTGAGACATTAAAACTGTATGACCCACTACCTTGGATCGGCGGGCCACCATTGTGAAGAACAGTACGTGAGGAGTGATGCAAGGAAGGTGAAAGGTCACACCATAGCTGTAATTAATGGGAAGGAAAGGTGAGCAAACAGTTTATGAATTCAGACGCAGAAATTGAAATCACAGGAGTAAACAGTGTTGATTATTTTTTTGTTGGGAGGTGGTGATGGTGGTCGGGTACAAAAATTAACCCAGGAAAATAATAAAATATCCTCCCGCGCGGAGTGATCTTACTAGACTATTAGTTACTAAAAATATCCTGTTTATAGGTTTTGTGTTTGTCGGATAAAGTAATAGCTGGATGGTTAACACCCAACAGTCATCATTTCATATTTTATGAGCATTTCAGCTGAGTGCTAATCTTTAGCCATCCATCTAGTAGTTGATCGCATCCTCTACACACGACCCCTGAAGGTTCGTAACCAAGACAAACCAGCGCAAGATGTCATCGCAACAAAACAACACCAAAATCAGTTGCTGAGTTACTGATGGCATTGTATGTATGATTCTATTCGCGACATATATCGGTTAAATGGTTTAATATACTTCACACAAAAAAGTTTCAGTATTTTGTGTAAATCATCCTCTGTAGGAAACTTACCAAACCGTCTCTTTCAAAGTACGAAACAGTTTCTGTTCATGCATGGACTGTTGTTTCAATCCGGTCCTTGGCCCACCCACTGATTTATCTTACTTTTACACTTTTATTTGACTACAATCAAAACATTTTTACTGTATCCAAATATATTCTTTAGAAAACAAAATCTGTAAACGGCTAATTCTATCTTTCCTTTAAGTCCTTCCCTCTATCTCTCTCTCTCTTCCCCGTCCCTCTTTTTTTCCTTTCTCGTTTCTTTTTCACCATTCATTACTTAGAGTCATTCAGGCTGATAAAGTCTTCAAGCCGACGATTCAGCCTCTCTGGAGAAGCTGAGGTGTGCAGTAAGCCGGCCACTAGCCCCAAGAATCCCCTGGACACTGGCAGGAGCCCGATCGGAGTTTGCGGGACCTGACCGGCGTCTCAACAGGAGGATCTGGCGCGACTTGCAGGCATTTACCGCTGACTACCCCCAGCTTACGCCTGAACCTGGCCCGGCCGCTTGCTGGGTGCCCCGGTGTATTTAGTTAATGAAATGAGCCTTTGTTAATGTAATGAGCCAACAATACGGAATCGTCACCAACTTCTGGCACGGAGGCGACGAAAGCGCCCTGGCGTAAGTAACGGCGTGTCCTCCCTTGGTTTTCTCTCCCCTTGCGGTGTGATTTGCCTGCGATGCCTGGTGATTAGCGGCTGGGTTGCTTGATCGCCTCGTTACACCAGAACGTACTTTGCATGTCATCGCACGTGGGGCCGGCACGTGCCCATACGTGGAGCTCGGTAAGTTTCAATTTGAAAAATGTTTGTTTGACGGACTCCTGAGGGAGGTTCGCGTCCACGGGACGTCTTAACCCTCCCGTCCCTCCCTGACACACACACACACAGAGCTTGCTCTCTCGTGACCAGGGAAGTAAACGGAACCCCCTATACCTTTTTTTTTTCTCTTGTGTCAGAAATATCAAAATGGATGAGTGATGGTGTCGGTAGAAAACAAACATTTTTTATTGTTGCGAATGGATACATAAATAAGCTGTATAAAATTTTTTTCATTTTCTTCCTTTTATTTTATTTTTCTCTTTTAGTTTTAGTGTGTTTGCTTGCGGTAGTTAGGGTCCAGTGATCTTCAAGAATCTTTTTTTTTTCATTATTCATTTCATTCAACAATTGAAAGTTGAAAAAAGTAATCACGATTAATTCAAAAGGGAAATCTTTTTTTTAGAATCCTCTTAATGAGTAAAGAAATGTTGCTGATTAGTAAACTGCACTTCAAACCATGAACACACATATTTTAACTATCCGATCCATTAGCAACTCCAAATGATATATGCAGTATTTTTAATGTTTATAACCATCTATATTCAGTTTATGTGTACAATACAATATTAAATTAATTTTACTGTTCCAAGAAATTTTTATTTGCAGTTAAAGTTCTCGTAATCTCTTTTCTTCTTTTTCTCCCTTTACTACCACTTTTTAACTTAGTAAGCTTGATACGATGGAATTTGAACCATTTGCCTTTACATTCCTTTAGAATTCTTGCTCTCTCTCTCTCTGTCTCTCTCTTGTTTATATGATGTTTATGGCCTGAAAGAGAGAAAGGTACTTTTTCCTCACAGTAAACATTAGGTCCTTTTTTTTTTTTTTTTTTTTTTTGGCTCCTTTAAAAAATACTAGAAAATTAACTTTTTCATATTAAAGTTTATTTGTATACACTTCATAAACAAGTCCACTATGCAGACATCACTCACAGACTCATTTTTGAACACGTGACCCCGTCCATCTTCTTCCCCTGCCCCTGTAAAAGTGCTAAACACTTTTATAAGTGGTGCTTCGCCTTGATGTGAACGGTGGTGGGCAGGCGGAGTTGAGACCGTGACAATCTGCCTACATTTAGCGGTTTATCTTGCAAGGTCCAGGCGCGCGCTTTTTTTCCCGTCGTCGTTGTTGCTGGCCGCACGCGCCGACACAGACGAGCGACGGAGGGGCAGGGAAAGGGGCACACAGGGCAAGAAATGCGCGCTTTTCCGAAAATTAGCTTGGTGTAAAGCTGGCGCTGATTCCCATTTATTAAAATAGCTAATCATGTTATGTCCGGTAACTCTTTTATGCAGTCACGTACGCGCTCGAGTGCTCTGCCCTGAAACTGGCCCGGACTTCGTGTCGCGGGCCACGTTTGAAACACTGGGCCGGTCGGCCGCCCCGCCACACAGACAGGGCCAATCAGCCGTTCAGCAGACAATTCGTCTCGTCCCCCCTGCTCGAGCTTTGGGACGTTATTTGGGACAAGAGTTCGGTTACTGAAAAATAAATTTTTCTTTATCTCCAGACAAAAAATAACTAAACGAGGGCTTAATTAAGATGTCGCCTGATCCATTTTCCTAGGTGTCATCCATTTCTCTGTCGTTTTGTTAAGTAAATTAAGTTTTCTGAAAGTTACAATTTCCTCAAGATCTTCTTGTACCAGAGTAAGAATTTCTGTGTCGGTTATATCTTCCTTGAGTGCTAGACTTCCTTGAAAATACTTTGTGATTAGTCCATGGATCTTCGGAGTGGTTTTAGCTAGGGTTTCTTACCAGCCACAGCCCACTTGACTGTGACATGTACAGACTAGCAAACAATGCTGTTATGCAGAAAGTTGTGATCAAAAAGTTTTCCAAGCCAGTGCACATGTGACAACGAACTTTACCAAGAAAAACTTGCCCGCTTTTAATATCCCAAACCTTGCACTAAGTTTTCAATTGACCTGGACGATTTTTTTAAATAAAATTCAATGCCATAAACTGTAAACTACTATTAGTCCGCGATCATATACTGAAAATCTTTCTTTTTGTTTCTTCATTTGGGTCATGGCACGATAACAACAGAGAGAGAGAGAGGGGCCATGTCGAAGGCTTGTACTAGCTCTGACCATTGCCAATAAGTTCTTAACAAAATCTCTTGCATATCATACACACACAAAATTAAACAGGAAAAGGGGAAGAGCGTAAATATTTGAACAGATGTGGAATGTGGAAAGCAAACTTGACCGTCTACATTGCTTTACTTCCAGCAGACAACTATATATCATGTTTAGAAGGTCGGACGAAGGTATTGTGATTGTGACTCCATGTGACAACGATTTTGCGCATGCGTGACGCCCTGTTAGTTGATATCCGGCTGTTTCACACGTCCTGCCAGTCTCTGTCAGGTCGAGAAACTGTATGATGGCAGCCAAGAACATTGTGATGAGACCCAGTGAGTTCAGTTCCACGCCGGCAGTTCCGAAGTCTCTGGCGGCAATAACTAAATTGAGTCTACCTTCCTTCCGAAAATAAAGTCGTGCTCTCACAAACTGCACCACAGACTGGGCCCCCGGGTCGCCATCAGATGAGGGGCTGGCTAGGGATGGAGGAAGGGGAAGGAAGGAGAACCGCATCGTCTGCGAAAATAGCTTCTGAGAAGCGGAGCTGCCCCTAAACCGAGAGTGTTCTTTGCTAGTCTGTGGTAACACCCTCGCGATGCTCCAACATAATACAGCAACGTGTCATCTGGGGCCCCAGTCTTTGAAGTGAGGCGCTGCGCCTTGAGAGCAGGGACACCGGGTGAGGGAGGGGTGAGGGGAAGTGGCCACTGCCCAGTCCTGCGACTTTTGTCGTCTTTCAACCTTTTCTCAGCTTCGGGTCACGCCCCTCTTGAACAAAGATTGTTAGGCGCGGACAACTCCAAGACATGCTTTCAAACCGCTCTTGATTCCCCCACCCCTACCCACCCCACCCTCTTCCTTCCGTGATACTCTCTCAATATCAAAAAAAGAAAAAAAATAAATAAATATCCCTTCTGTCTCTCCCTCTCCACAAAAATGACTCACTAAAAGCAAGACGGTGAAGGTACATTTTTTTTCTGCAGCTGAGTTCAAAGGTTTAGTGGAAGAAGACTACATCTCAAGGATAACGAAAAATTTTATATTAAAAGTTTAAAAGCAGACTGACAAACAGGCAGGCAGGCAGACAGACAGACAACGTTTATGCATTCAGACAAGCACGGGCTTACACAGACTATGACAGACGCATGTAAACACCATGTTAGCGGGAGGGCACGAGATACCCGACATTGGGTTTCCCCCGCACGCTACGATCAGGTCGATAATTCGTTTCTAAAGGCGACTGTCGAGACAAACTGAGATATTCATAAATTACCTCTAGGGGAGAGGGGGAGAGGGCGGGTGTCAGGAGTGAGCTCCCCCTGCCACGTCGTGTTTTATCTGCTCCACGCTCTTGTTTTATTTAAGAACCTGAGTTTTCGCGCTTAGTTCCCTCCCCTGTTTGCGTACCGTGCTGTAGGTGGCGCTCGCAGGTTTTTTTTTTTTTTAATCATTACTTTATGAACGCTTGCTGTTATGACAAACATCTTCTACCGCAGTTCTGTTGTTCCTGTGCTTATGGGATTATCTCCCTGGACACCATGTGGGTTGGAAATATTAAAAGTTAATGCTGGTTTCCTTCTTACTTAACAATTCTCCCAGAAATGACAGCGTCCTTTGGATCCGCTTAATCAGAGCTCTGTGTGAGTGTGTGAGTGAGAGACACAGAGAGAGAGGTTATTTGTAAACCTGCTAATAAAATGAGAGGGATGGAAGAATCTCTTCTCATAAACAGAATAAAGAAGACACGCACGCAAACAAACAAACATAAACCCTATCACAGAACATGAACAGGCACATACCACAATCTACTGTGGATTTGACACTGACATTATGACATAGGGAGTGAGAGACGACAGAATGGCCACTTTTATTTTTAAAAAACACAAACAAAAAAAACAACAACAGGTTTTGCAGTTTTTAAAAACTATGTCCCGGCCTAGGATTCAACACCTAGTTGATACCAACAGCAACATTCAGACTGTATTTTTTCAGTTTTTAAGACTGTTTAGCTTTGATAAGACTTGCGAAGAAGAAAAAGTAAACAGTTTGCCACAGTGCATCGGGTAGCTGTCTCTCTATCAGGAGATGGCAGGTATCAACGATATGCTAGTGACGTCACGGGTCGGGTGTGTACATTCGCTTGAGCAACACTCGACAAAGAGAACATGTAATGAAAATATCACAGTGGATGGGAAACTTCTCTCTCTCCCTCCCTCTCTCTCTCTCACTTACACACAACACAGTCTCCTGCAAACACAACCCTGTCTTACAGGTGAGCATATACTCGTGACCCATTAAAAAAATGTGAGATAACTTTACAAAACAAAAAAAAAAAAAATGTCAAATGATTTTTATTTAATACTTTGAACGAATGCCGCCCGCAGTTAGCAGTCACCTAAGGGATTGCAGACGTCCTTTGCTAGGAGTGCTTGCAAACACTGTCGTTGCTGTATAGGGGATACATTGCAGGTGACTTAGCAGCATGCTCTGTGCAAGCCACCTTTGCTGAAATAACAAGGACAGGGACGATTCATTGCAACACACCAAGCCTTGGACTTTCACTCCACGCTTCTGGTGCAGTTATTATTAAAATTCCAGGACAGATTGATTACAACACGGCATCATTACAAACAATTGTACTCAAAGAATCCTCTGGCAGCGAGGGTCAAAGCCCACTCCAGACAGTGTGCGCATGCGTGTCGTGGACGTGGCAGTTTGACCTCTCGAAGAGCCCCCACGTTCGGAATCAAACCCAAATCCGGTTTAGTCCGTGACGGTGTGAAAAGCGCCGGGTGCGACTGTCGGCTCGCCTTGCGGTCAGTCCGCCAGGGGGCAGCACAGTGGCAAAGCGTCCAGCTCTTCGCGCATCTTCTCGGCTACCGGTGGTGAGGAGGAGGACTCCTCACATCCCTCCCCCAACCTCCCTCGCGGTGTTTAGCCATGTAACACGCCATGTTTGATCGGCAAGGTAAATTTGTTTTAGGAAGATCACCTGTGATTATTGTACATTTTTTGAGATCCCAAATCCCTTTGAAGTGCCCCGCTCCGTGTTTACCGCCATTGCCTCTTTGAACTTCAAACCCTCCGTGTTTGAGGTAGCCTCCCCTACCCAGAGGGCGCCGCTTTTTGGTGCGCCGTGTTGCCATGTGCAGCAGCAAACAACTCTGCCCATCGTCAGGCTGCAAGCAGGGTTGCCTTCCCACCGAACCCAGCACCTCTCTCTTTCTCTCTCCTTTTCACGCCTTACCCAGCGTCTCCTCCCCTCCCTCTTTCTTTCCCTCGGCCAAGTGTCCAGGTGTGGTGAGCATGGACGTGCTGCCAACGACAGGCTGCAGCGAAACGAGCAGAGATTGGAATGGAGTATGATAAATCGCACAATGTGGCATCAGATCATGAAAATCAAAACTTATTCCTCCATCATTGTCGTCGTCGTCATCATCATCACCATTATCATTATCACTATCATTGAATGTTTAAATATATATGTAAATTGAATTATACATCAACAATACTTTAACAACAAACATACATCAAGAATAATCATGTGCACACCTTGACATTCGCAACTAGTTTCATTGTTAGATTAACGGAATGAAGCACAGTAATGCAAGAAACTGGACGCAAGGCATCTGATGAGCTGACTTCCAAATCCTGAAGAGTAAGTGTAGGGGAGTAAGCCGACCTGACAAGAAAATGGATTTTTTTAATGCAGTTCTCAAAAACGAAGAGGAAGGGTACTGTGGAGGGTAGATAGGAGAGGTTAGTCGGGTGGAGGAGGGGACAGGAAGGGGTACCCGCACCTTCTTTCCTTCAGCGCCAGTTGTCTGGGGTTCCGCACGCTCACACCTACAAGTCTCCCTGGTCCGGCGCGGCGTGCACGACGAACACCTGCGCAATAAATCAGAAGAAAACGGACAGATATCTCCTACCTGTGCAGGTATTGACAATATTACCGATCGTGTGTCTGCTGTGTCCCAGGTCACAGCTGTGACCTCGCTGGTTTTTTTTTTTTTTTTTTTTTTTTAATCTGCAGACATTTCATTTTCTACTGTGTGACACATCTTATACCTGTCTATACGTGACAAAACTCGACGGCTGTTCTGTAGACCGACAGAAATTACTTACCTGCTGACAGTTTTAAGTGGTGTTAAACAGGAACAATTCGGGCCAGCCTTTTAAAGTGCAGTTAGGTACATCTCAAGCAGGTAGCAAGGGTACTCGGTGCTTTTTTGGTTTAATTCAACTGACAGGTTTATGTGCTAACAGTATTTCAACATTTATTTGCACCGAAATCCCCATTCGAATTTGTTTGAAGTAACAGCAGTTTTAGTCGATGTACTTTCGTTGTTAATTATATGATTCAGGTAAATATTTTTTGTCCCTTTCTAGTGTACTTACTTGGTCTTGATGAGAGATCCCTTTAACAGGATAAAAAAGCATTTAAAAGCGATTGAAGATGGGTTGTTGTTTTGTAGGTGGGGGATGTTCATTAGAGTGAACTCTTTATTTGCCATAGACGACTTCTCTGACTAAAGATCAGAATCAACTGTGGACAAGGCTTTAATTGCTGCACTAGACGCAACACAACTGACCAAAATGTTGCACAGAAAAAAAGTGTCCATCCTGTATGACATTCACGAAATAACATTGCAACATTAAGCTGTTGTGAACTTCTCTCTGGCTTACATCTTTAGAAAAGAGTAGAGGAGTAGGTTTTTTTTTTTTTTTTGTTTTTTTGTTTAAAGCTTGTCACTCGATTTTTTAAAAATCATATCTAGTCAGTAAGTACAAGCTATTGCGATATTTGGAAGTCGTGGAAGTTGTGAGAGAAAATCACCTTGTAAAATACATGTTTATATATCAATGACATGTTCATTTCATAACATTTAGAAAGAATATATTGAATACTATACTATTGAATACTATTACTATCAGGATAATAAAGTCCTCCAGTGGTCGTGTGGACGTGAAGACAGTAACACGCCATCAAGGGAGCAAAGGGAAGCCAAAACTTCTCGTGATACCAATCCTCCTTTTCAGTCTTCTCTTCATTTTATTCTTCCTTTTCTTCCTTCTCCTTTTCTTCTTCTTATCTTCATATTTCTCCTCCTTATCTTCCCCTTTGTCGTCCTTCTCTTCCTCTTTTTTCATTCTCATCTCTCTTCTCTTTTTCATTTTTGTCTTATTCTCCTCTTCTTCCTTTTGCTCCTATTTTTCTTCTGCTCTCTCCTTCTCTCCTCTTTTCATCATCCTCGTTATCTGACTTCTTTGACAGGCGACCTGCATCAAGACACGGTGCATTAATAATCCTTGCTGTCCCTGCCAGTGTGTTCCACGTCTAAATACAAAACCGAAAGTTTTTTCAAGTTTGATTTGCACCGTTCGAATATTCTCGGTCCTGACAGCGAGATAACTCGCATTCATCTTGTCGTCCGTTATGACATTCAGGCCCTTTCACACGTTTGCTTACAGAGAATTTAATAACGACGGTGGGTTCATTGATAACGAGACATGCATACAGTGTTCAAGTGTTTCTCTGGTCCATCCGTTACTATGACAACAAACCAATCGTTGTTTCATGAACCCTCATTAAATTGATAAAAGGTTATGTAAACGCCATATTAGCAAAGGGCGACAAATCAAATGCATGTCACGCACACCATTGATCTTTTCACTGCCGTCATCAACGATTGTTTCTTCATTCCTCAAGCTTCTCCTCCCTTTCCCTCCTTTTTTTCTGCTCACATATTTGCTGTGGCGGATGCTAAACTACTCTTTCAGTTACTTTAAAAAAAATACTCACTTGAAATTTCGGAACTTATCCCAGACTTTTCACCTTTTAAATGCGAAAAAGATTATGTAAACAAATGACTAAACAGACTTTTCTTAATTTTACAATTTTTTAAAATAAAAAAATAATACTTTATGGTTCTTTCAGATTCATTTTATAATTAAACAATCTGTAGGATAAATCAAGAGGTCGAATTGAGTGAGTGAAAAAACTACACTTGCAAAGTGAACCACCATGTATAATTTCTATAATAAATGTGGTGATATTGTTTCCGCTCCAGTGTGTAATCAACCTGAAAACGAGGGTCAGGGACGTGCTCCAATGGCCTCTCGCGCGGATTAAAACACTCGACGTAAACCCTCATTAGCAGACCAGGTGAAAAAGTCCCCGTGATTAATTCAACATTAAATTGAAGTCTGCCCCACGTTTCCACTTGCAGGCAACAGGCATCGCCACAACCTGCCGGCATTTATCTCAATCATCAGCCCAGGATTTCCTAATCTCCGTGAAATTCATGTCACCTCGTGTCAGCATTACAATACATGCAAAGCAGCCTCATGCCTGGGCTACTACAACAAGTGTGGGGCGGTGAGAGGTGGCTCAACTCCACCAGATTCAGACGTGATTTCTCCACCAAAAACACAAGCTGCGGTGTGTCAATGTTGCCGTCTGCTGAGTGGAAGCCGGCAGGAACGATGAGATAAAGCAAGCCCCTGGTAGGGCGCACTCGATAACACCGTAAATACCCGCCATCCGTGTGACACCACCCGTAAGCGAGTACGTCTGTCTGCTCTGACCCGTAAGCCAGTCACATCTTACATTATCCAATTACTTCTTGCATTACATGTGATCAAACAAAATCTTACATTATCCCGTAAACAAATATGATTTTACACCTTAAATGAATTCTTAAAAGTGTTCGTAAGCGAATAGGTTTTTACATTTCTCTTACACTTGCCTTATCCATTAATAATAATAATAATAATAATAATAATAATAATAATAATAATAATAATAATAATAATAATAATAATAATAATAATAATATATGCGAAGAAGTTCTAACATTACCCGTAAGTGGATAGACTTACTTTCGCATGTCTGTACGCGTACAATCACGTGTATTTGTGTGTCAGAAGGTCAACAGAACTACACACAGAGACAAATACCTATCTAATTAACTAAAATGGCTAAAGTTCATCTAGTCAAACATCGGAGCCAAAGTAACAATAAGAGCAGGAAGAAAGATAATTTTCTAGCCAGACAGCATGCAGTGAGAGAGAGAGACATGGACCGAGGCTTGAATGTTTGAAGGAAGAAAATTTTTCGAATTGCTTTGACGGATTTGAAATTAAATTGTGTAAATAAATAACGATAGCTTAAAAGCCTTGTTGCGTTCAGGAAGTTAGGTTAAAAAAAAGGTAATGATTGAGAGAAGTCAGGTCAGAAAAAGATACTGATTGAGATTGTCTTATTTCCGTTTCTGTAAAAACAGTAAGGGTCAAGCAGACAGACAGACAGACAGACAGACGACAGACAGACAGACAGACTCGTTGATTCAGGCTTTTTTATGCTATCTATGGGGTAGACACTTTCTGGACGAGAAACGCTTTTGTGATTGTCTACTATTTTCTAAATTGTGTTGAGTATTGGTAAAAATCCATTAAAGAATGTGAGGCGACGACCGTCAAGACAAATTTTAGCCTTTGATTACACATTTAACATCGCCTTATCTATCAAGTTTGTTCATGAGTTCTAAATTCGTTCCTTCTGGATTTTTTTTTCTCGTTCATTCATATTTTTATTTTTATTTTTTATTTTGGGGGGGATCTCTCTCTTATTCGCCCGCTCAGGTATTTTCATTATTTTTTCCCCGTTATGATTTTTTTTCTCTGTGCATTCTCGGGGTGCGCCACACCCGTGCAGGCTAGAAGTCAGAAGCCTGTTGCTGCAGCTTACAAACACACGCACTTCCTCACCGATACGTACTTGTACCTGTGGTCTTCCCAGGCAAACACCTCGCTGCCCACCTGCCAGCTATCAGTGCTCTGATGTTACAGGTGTCCGCGTCAACTCGCAGGTGTGTTACCTCGCGGGTGCCCCAATCTGTGTGGACACGATTTTGGCATTCATGACATTGTGGGCGACAGCCGTGAACAGCAAACGTCTGTGTGTGCGTGCGTGCGTGCGTGCGTGCGTGCGTGTGTGTGTGTGTGAGAGAGAGAGAGACAGACTTCTCTCGACAACACATATCAGACAGCACGTAAACTGTGCAGCTCTCAGGCATAAAAGTTGTCGAAATTTAATGGAACTATGGTAATGAACGAACGAATGTTACTGACAGACAGACCTACAAACATAAAGTTCTTTCTGTTTTTTTTTAATTATTATTATTTATTCCATTGTTAAATCCTCTTAGTCTTTCCTGTGTGTTTAATCTATGTCAGCTGCAATCATTTTATTTGACCATTGGGCTCCTCCGTCGTCCGATCAGAACTTCCTTACTAGTACCAGCAGCCAAGGGAAGCAAAATGGCCGCGTTTTCTCGCACAAAGCAGTAGATGTTTATCACATGTGACAGTGCTGGCCTCCAGTCAGGATATTCTTACAATTCATATCAAATCCCTTTAATGTTTCTCTTTTATTACTGAATTCCTCATGGAAAGGAAGGAAAAGGGTGATAATGGCAGGCCAGGTACAAGCCAACAAAGAAAAATTAATATCCACAGTTTAGTTACAAGTCACTTGATAGAATCACCAAGTTCGACGAATGGTCGCCTGACATAACAAGGAATAGAATTATTCTCGAGGCCCTACTTTTTATCTACACCTGAGAGCAGACACGCCTACTGTCTAATAAATACCTGTCAACTGTGAGAGGGTAATGCTCCTCTCTCAGAAACTCTGTGTGTATGTGTTCTTGTTCTTGGGGGTGAGGGGACTTGTCTGTGACATTTCTCTGGTCATTCAGTCTGGTCATACCTTTGCAGTTACATCTCTGATGTTACAGTATTGCAAAAGCCGATACTGTGAGTGGGTGGAGGATGTAAGCAATGGCGTTGACGGCGATGATGATGATATGTAAATGGCATGTCTCCTAACTGTCTCAACGGATAATCTCTCTCACTACCCTTCGTCTTCATCCTTCCTCTCCGACCTCAGCCACACAATCAGTATGAACGATCTGAGAATTATACAAAAACCAACCGGCTGCTCGATGTACCGTGTAGAGAGTTAGCAGAGGCCATGATACAGCGCCAGGCTCTTATCAGACAGTTTGTAAGTCGACAGTTTGTCATTTATTAATGTGCATACGGTCGAGGAGAAGAGTGACTCGGTGAAAGAAAGTCCACAGGACCTGCAGGGCATTTTTTTTTTTTTTTTGGAAAAAAAGATGACTCGGGTGATTCACGTTTCAAAGAATTTCTCTAATTGTATAATCCAATCTCAGTCGAGCCCCATTCACCCTTTCGCTTACCCCTCGCTTCCTTCAACACCCCTCCCCCCATTCACCAGCCACCTAACGGTTCTGAAGACCCCCATGGTCCTCTACCGAGCCCCCTACCCCCACAGACCCCAGACTCTCCTCCCTTGCAGCTCCCAGGTTTGCCCTCACCCCTCCCAGCGCATCTGGAGCGCCGAGGACCTGACCAAGGCTCGCCTTACAAAGACAGCGCCGTCTTTTGGTCCTCTCTGGTTTCAACACGGGCCCCTTGAGCGGCTGCATGCTTGGCAAACACCCCTCGTCCGTCAAAAATGATGGAGCGTTGGCCAGCAATTTCCTCTTCAGGTGCGCGGGGCTCGGCGGTGGGTATGCGCCGTTCGCTCCGTGCCGAAGCCTGACGAATATTTGCCGACATACACCTTTGACCCTCCCGATCGCGCAGGAAAACGAAGAGCTTTTTGCGAATCAGCTTCTTGTCCTTCCGTTACGAACGCGCTGCTTGTGGTGATAACTCACAGCAAGGGCATCAACCAGTATCTCCCCTTCCTCCTCCCAACGCCACCCGTACATCCCCCAGACAGCCTAGGTCTGGCAGAAGGCGGGTGTCGGGTCGAGCAGACATGCGCAGTAGAGTCGACGAATGTGATTTGGGAGGTGGGGATAGGGGCGTATTGAGGCTTCGGTCAAGATGCGCAAATTCCAGTTTGTGGCAACAGTTTGATTCATAGACAGGCGGCGAGCAATTTTGCAGATGGCAAATAAGTAGTGGCGAAACTTGTATTACTGGGTCTGAGGTGACGTGTGTGTGTGTGTGCTTTTGTGTGTGTGTTCCTTCCTACGAAAGAGATTTTCTCTCGTTGGATGATTGCAACATATCTTGTGTGACAGTCGAAAGGAAAGCATCATAGTCTTTGTAACTCAGAATTTCGAAGTCCGATCTCAAGAGGCACCCTTTTGAAAAGAAATATCTTTCCTTCAGTTCTTCGTCATCTACGCACTTTCTCTTTCTAACCTTCCATCCATTTACTGCGGACGATTGTGTTTCTTTGTTGTAAGTTTGACTGCCATACCAAGCTCAATTGATATCGCCTCTGATAAAATGATTCGCGCTCCAAAATTATTTTTTTTATTTAGTATAAATTATACTTATTAAAAATGGAAATCCAGAAAGTAAAATTGATAACAAATATAAAAGCAAGGAATACTTTATACTTCTTCACTTTTCATTATCAATCTTTCCCCTCCCACGCGCACACACACACTCAAGTCCGTCTAAGCACCTTCATGGACGAGGTCTTAGCAGGTCTTTGACATTTCTCAATGTGCAAGTCGTCGTCATCGTCGTCAAAAGCCGTGAGGGTGAGGCTGGAGGCTGGTTGGGGGTAACAGAGAACAGAAAGAAGCGACGAACGACGAAAAGGCCGAGGGGAGTTTTTGGGGTGGGGTACAGTGAGGATCAGTCCGGCCAGAAGGTGGTGTAATTAGCTCGAGTGCATCTACGGTAGAGAAAGTTCTCGCCAACATCACGTTCCAGTCCCGGCGCAGACGGGAAGTGAGCATTCAGACGGCACGCCCTGGGCCTGCGCGCCGGGCCCCAGTCGCCGTTCACGCGATGTGTTTGATATTGGGGACAATCCCGTGCTGCCAATTCATCCCTTTGTCGGATACGCGCTCTCGCCCATTGTTCGGGTGGCCTGCCGTTTGGAGAGCTCGATGTTTAACGTAACCCGCGCGCGCGGTCACAGAAACAACAATCTTTATTAATGCAACGGCGCGAACAAATAGCCATTGAAGAGAAATTGAAGGAGGGAGAGTGGCCGAGGCTACTGTATCGTTTACAGATTAGACGGCGATGCACGCCTGTCTATCCAACGACACTGGCCCTCGTCATCTATTCTCGACTCACTTGTAGAGCAGACGCAAGAGACGGTAACGGTAACGAGGATCGGTTCTTTTGTCTTCTCGTCTCTTTGTCCTGCATTCACAAAAACAAAAATAATAATAATGAAGATGTCTGTCTGGTTGGCTGGTTGGCTGGCTGGCTGGCTGATTCCACATGAGTTTCTGTCGTATTTGAGGTGGTGTAGTTATTGTATTATGAAACAAAAGCTGATGTGTTGACACTGCTGGCTGTGGGTTTTCTCTCGGTGACTGGTGTCCTTTTAATTTTTTCCTTTTGCCAGAGAGCGATTTGTGACTAGCTCCACTCTTTGTCAAATGTGACATCGCAGTGCTTTTTATTATTTTATTTTATCGACTTTTAATACTCACCTTTTGATTTGTTATATTTTATTTTCGACTTATAATGACACTTTGATTGTTTATGACAGCACGTATTTCTTTTTTCCTGTATTCCCTAAAAGTTAATTATTTTTATTGGAAAAAACCCAGCTTAATACTCTAGAAACTGAAACATGTAGTCAGAACTCAATGATCTCGAAAACATGTTCTTCCAAAACAGAAACAAAAAAGAAAAAGTGTCTACAACAGTTCATCTGACTGGACGCATTTTCGTCTTCTGTCGAGGGTCAAGAACAGGGTTCGCATCCCTGCGTGCAGTGCCCACATTGTTTACAACACGAAGCTCCGTTAGTGCTGACTGGCAGGCAGTGCTACCGACAATAACTAAATCCGACAATAAATCGACATCTGTGTCGAATCTGCGACATCATCAACAAGGACGATGTCAACGCTGGTGATGAATGCCCGCGGGTGTCTTCATCATTGTCTTCGTCGTCTTGTAAGTCGACACCAGCAGAAACAGCCTCTCCTCCGCACCCTCCCTCATCAGAAACTCGCTATTTCAAAACTGGTCTTTCTCTCCCACTTCCTTCAGACAATCATCTCTTTGTGCTTGCACCGGTCACGTGTCCATCTCCATTCTTGCGGTTCTTGTCGTCCGGCCAGCGGACCATCAGTGTGATTAAGGGTGCATGTCCGTGCAAGTAAAAGATCGCTAACTAATAGGAGACAGGTGGCGACCCCTTCATTGTCTGACCCCTCACAGAAAGAAAACTGAGAAGGAAATGTCTGTCCATGGTATGAGAGCCATCATCAGGCCTTGCTAATCAAGAGCATATTCAGACCACTTCTACAGGCCTTATCAATCAACAGTAATGTACCCGTAATAACACACCAACATATCTCTGTTGAGAGGAGCGGTTCGTATTCCACGTATTTCTTATTCCACTGGCTTTCATTGGAATCCGCGGACAGCCAAGCGACTTCAGAAAGATAAACAATTACTCAACAAACTTTGTTGATTTTTTAATCGAAAACAATAACAAAAAAAGGACGAAGTAGGCAAACTTGCCATTCGCGACACCCTGGCGCCTGGGATGCAGGAGGACACATCGTGTGAAGCAATTCGGGGTGGGGCGGAGGACGTGGCACGCGACACCTGCTCTCAGCACCCGTTACCTCAGCCGGGTGCATTCTACCCAGACGCGCACTTGCCCAACCGCCAGCGGCGGTCTTCTTTTTTCTTCTTCTTCTTCTTCTTTTCTCCGCAGTGGTATGGTGAGCATCGGCACTGCGCCACCCAAACAGCACTCGGGGTAGAGGTCAAGGGTAAGTGGCTGGCCACGCGTCGCTGTTCTGTCCTTGTGTTGCAATCGGCTTCACTGGCTGCGGCGAGGAGGAGGAGGGGTATGGAGGTGCGAGAGGAAGAGGGTCAGCGTTGCTTTGTTAGACGACCTGCGACGTAAATCGTCAGGGTCACGTGACAATATGTCCTACTTGTCAGGCTGAAGTGGGATCGACTGATTTGCTCGACTTTCTCTTGCCTGCCCTTCACGTCGAATGAAGAAGCCTGTCACACGTGCAGATCAAACTATAAATAGCAGAAAAAAATAGGAACGCAGAAGGCAGGTGGGGTAGGAGAAATAAAATCCTCTCATCCAGAGCTGTTTGTATCTATGCTACGCAAAAAACTCAACCACCTTTAAAATAAAATATTAAAAAATTGTCAGACCTTCCATTTGTGGACTCAGGGTCTCGTGCACGCTTGTGGGCATTGAGTCGGGACAATCAAAGCCCTCGCTTCTGGCAAAACTCGGAAACTCAAAGACCGAGACATTAACACATCGTAAAAGATCGCGTGAGATCGCGTTACCCTTCTTAGCAGTGATTCATTCTGATTTTCTGCTCTAGAAGGAGGAGTTAGTGTACGCACGAAGCCTCGGCCACAAATTTCTAGCTCCATTGAAGAATCTACTTTGATATGACAGTTCGAGTAGTAAATAAACTACTTTAATTATATTCCTTTAGTCCATATCTCTGGGTCTTACTTCGCGCAGAATAAGTATGCAAAGCACAATCAGTGACGCATGACCACAAAGATGATCGCAAAAAGAAAAAACTTGTGCTGACTTTACACTTGACTGGTTGACCTCACCTCCTGCTTGTAATTGTGTAAAGCAACATGCTGAAAATCGACCTCCATTCTCACGACCTTTGTACAAAGAAAGACATTCATGCCCACGATTGACAACAAAAACAAATCTGTGGAAGAATGCAGTGAGTTCTTTTTTTAAAACTCTTATATCCAGTTAGAATTAAGAATTCAACACGTGAGTCTAACCGAACGCTGTCGAGCAAATTATTTTGTTGTGACCGTTGTACAGACATAGGTATGGTTATGGAATGGGTTACAGGATCGAAGGGGACGGAATTATTTTAAAGTTGACGGCGGAAACTGGTTTATGCCACACTATATAGCTGTATATTGTACGTCACTACATAGCCAGAGCTCTGTATTGTGCGTCACCATAGCCATGACTCTATATTCTGCGTAACCATAGCGCCATGACTCTGTATTATACTTCACCATAGCATCAAAGCTCTTTATTGTATGTCACCACAGTGCCATGTCTCTATATTGTACGTCGTCACCACAGCCCCATAACTCTATATTGTACGTCACCACAGCGCCATGACTCTGTATTGTACGTCACCATAGCCCCATAACTCTATATTGTACGTCGCCACAGTGTCATGTCTCTATTTTGTACGACACCATATCGCCTGTAGGCCTATCTGTGACGACACGAGGTATATCGTCACTCTACTCAGTTGCTGAACAGTGTTACGTTACTCCCCACCTGGACTGGTTTGATGTTTCCTTGCATGTAAAACACAGTACGAACTGCTACACTGGGGTTCACTCCGGACATTTTGCTTTTCAAAACATGAGAAGTGTGAGAGTAGTGTGCCCTTTGTTATTGTGCACAAATCTCTCTGCATTCATAAATTCTTTCGTTCTATTTTTTCTTTTATTTTCTTCTTTTTTTTCTGTTTTTTTTTCATTCTCTGTCGTGGATTTCTTTTCCTTTTTTAATTCTTCTTTTTCCTCTTTAATCTTTCATGCTTTCGTTTTCTCTCTTCTCTCGGATCGGTAGGCAGGTGCACACACACACGCACACAATATGACCAGTCGGAAAGAGTGAAAAGTGAGAAGACAGAAAAAAGGAGCTACTACCTTGCCCTTGTGAAAAAAAAGTAAAAAGTAACTATGTATACGTTACGTGATAATGGGTTTCTGATGGCCACATCGCACTCTACAGAAACCCAATCTCGCGGCCCTCCACACCCCAATCGTATTCTCTTACGATGTCGACACATACAACAGAAAAACTAGCAGCCTCTCTAAAAACAGAATCATACCCCATTTGCGCGATTGCGGGTGGATGCTTGCAATTAACACGGCTCACACAACAATAAAAATGACGACGCACGTCACACCAGACGAACCAGATACAGGATCTGAGGCGCGTGACCTGGACTACCACCATGGCGCCGTACAAAGACACGTGGCTAAACTGAGATACAGTCGGACTTGTCTCGACTTAACTATTGTGTCGATGTTGTTCTCGAAAGATGTCGTCAGCGAGGACTGATTAACCCTTGGTGCCCTTCACCAAGCGGCGCAGTGCACTGTCACGTGACTTGGGGTCTGAAATCTTGATTTAAGCCCGAGTACAGTTTTGCTCGTTCGCGGCTCGTCTTTGATTTATCTACTGCATCTTCGTGAACAAAAACGGACCTTTAATCAGGGTATTACTCTTGATTCGTTTCTACACTTGGATTATCCTGGATGTCTCGGTGGAGCTTGGAAGATTTGGGTACTTAAGCACAAGACTGGCGGTTAGAGATCGAATGACAAACAGAAGCCGTTGTTGACCACTGTTGATCCTCGATGGATTTTTAGCACTGACTACAGCTTTTACGTCGCATGGAACAGACTGTAATGTTAATTTTATTTTCTTCTTCTGTTTTCATGAACCACAACCTTCTACATTTTCGACAACAAAACACAAAAACAACAAATACAAGCGCATTATCCCGCCATAAATAAAACTGACTAAAAATATAGGATAATGACTATCACTCCAAGTTTTGTGTAATAAAATGGATGTCGAATTAGAAATCAACAGAAAGCATCACAGACCACCCTGCATGTAACCAGACTCAGAGGTTAAGAGATAGAATATTGCCGATTTGGTGATTTAATCATCATACTCTCCTCCATTAAATGTGTTTTTTATGAACAGCCAGACAGCAATACAGACCTGCAGGTCCACGCGTGTAACCGGACTCATGGTGTAACAGATACATTATTGCCTATTTAGTGTGCCGGCCGACTCTTCTACACTAAACGTCTTTTTTACGACCGTTAAACGCAGTAGTGATGGTCTCTTTATGGCTCCCAGCTCGCAGTCATCCAAACTTGTCGTTCCAAAGACATCTTTCTTGTCGTCTACACGTTTATAATCTCCAAATTAATTTCAATTTCACTTCTCAACCCATCGCAGAGAGATGTCAGTAATTTATTTAGTTTCGCTAATCGCGGATAGAAAGAAGGGGAATTTATTGAGCACGTGGTATTAGCCTTTCCACGAGGTGTTAGTGAGGCTACTTCCGAGAGTAAGACGAGCAAAAGACGAGTACTTAGCGGGTAGGCTGTCGGACTCGAAGTCAGCTTGGGTTTGATTCCCAATCACTTGACCCTTTGTGGTGTTTAGAACTCTGGTTAGCTAGTTAGCTGCTTTGCTATGATCTGTGGCTAACAGCTGTGTTAAACTGTGTTAAACAGCTCAGTGTTAAACGCCAGTGCCCGCCACTCACCCTCCAATGTCTCTTATTGAAATAAGCTTCAACTTTCTTTTGATCGCCTTAATCTCTTTCTCTACCCGCCTTTCTGTTGGTTGAACTAGTTTATTACCTGTCTCTCCTTCTTCCAATCTTTCATTGTGTTTTCTTTTCTTTTTTTTTTTTTTTTTTTTTTTTTGTTCAGTCACAAACAGGACCTTGCGAGTGTCGTGCATGACATGGAGACATACTGTTGTCAAGAACTGTTCACTGTTACAAGATAAGCGTTGACCCTTATTTTTTTTCTTTAGTTTTTTTTCATACTTTGTTTTTCCTTCTTCTGTCGTTTGTTAACTTTGAGTGGTCTTGCTAGTCAAGTGATCTCTCTCTCCCTCTTTCTCGCATGAATATTATTTTGAGTTTTGCACCCGTGGAACGGTCCAGTGGTCGGCGTGACCTCGCTCTGCGCATTCACATTCGTCCTTCCCCCAACCGCTGTTTGACCTTCTTTCGCTGGCCTCTGTTCTCATCTTCAAGGACGGGCTGACCGAAATTCGACAGATGAATACGCGTTCTTCCACGACTGTCCCCGCGTCTAACGGGTAGTTAGCTACTGGCAGACTGGCCATTTGCGTCATCGCACGTGTAACTGCGTCAGTCAGTCAACGAACAGAGCTCGTGCATCTGCGCCATTCCATTGTATCATTTGTTTACCCACGTCTGGTTTGCTATTATTGGCAGATATCACTGTTTATTGCCTCTAGAAATAGCCGACAAAGAAATAATATTTTTAGTAAGGCTATTTTCGACAACTTTATCACGTTACTCACATTCCTGAGCGAGGGGTCAAACGAAAATTGTTGCGTAGTCGAGTGGAGTCGTCGGTTCCTTTCTTTCCTCATACCTTTGACCGGGGCAAGGTACACATTGAACTATTAGAAGGAAAGTACACTGCGTGACATGGGTATCGAACCGACGACTGTCAGCCTGGCGGTCTCAGAGATCATTGCTCCTGCTAAGCACTCGGCTGTCCGCAGGTCAACTTATTAGGCCTGTCAGCATCCCATCCTGTTTCGCCATCAGATAAACAGCAACACGATGTCACTCTGATAGTTTCTGTTACAACTGTCATCGTCGTAGCAATAAAAAAGCTTTGGGTTTATTTCTTCGCGCGCACTAATTCAATCTCAGCACTGTACTCTCTTACTTTCTCTCTGCTTTACGACATTTTACGAGTAAATAATCGCATGACTTGGGATCGTTGAGACATATTTATTCTGTTTATTGTTTGTTTGTTTTTTTTTTTTTCTTTGTGCTCTTTCTCAGATTTTACCCGCCTAACACCATTTATATGGAAGAATCGTCATGACGCCTGAATAATTTGTAAACATCAGTCTTCAGTTTCGCACCTTGAAGCAAGCCTCATCATCAATCATCAACCATCCGTCGTCATCCACCGTCTAAAATATGAGCGCAGTTCACTGTCTAGTTCTCTTTATCTAGCTTCTTTCTATCAGTCCTGATTTCATTCCTTCCTCCATTTCTCCCTCTCTCCCCTTTATTCATCCTTCCCTTTCTTTCCTTTTTTTATTTCTTTCCTTTTTTGTCCTCACTACATTCTTTTCTTTTCTTTTCACTTCCTGAAGTATTTTTTTTCTCTCTTTTTGCATGCATGTGGGAGAACATCGTTAAATGAGAGCAGGAAGAAAACACCTGGTGTCAGAAAAACACTTTGTGAGCTTTTGAAGCAAAGAGAAGAAAAACACTGGCCTTGACATTATTGTGTCAGACGATTTAGCAGGCAAGTGTTACCTGGACTTCATCCTCAATCACTTATTATATCAAACAGGAGTACAAGGAGTCCACTGGCTTGAGACCAAGCGCGAGCACATATAGGAACTCCTGCAACTGTCGAGTAATAACAGAGAAACACCTGCAGACAAAACGACTTTTTTTTGGCAGTTCACAGTTTTATCATGGATGTGTAAAGGTGGACTGCTGTCTGTCTTCCGAGACCAACGCTTAGCCTCTTACGAAGTTCTCCGCTGTTAGTCTCGGCGAGTCTAAACAAAGATTGTGACTAAACCGGAAGCTTTGTACAAACATGCCTCGTTTTAGTAGTTAACTGGAAAAAAAATCAGTAATACAAGTTCGTGGTTTTATGGACCTGAAAAAGGCATTTGCATGTGTTGCAGTCATCAAGAGAGATATTGAGAAATATTGAGGTGGTTATTCTATCTATTGCACATATAAATTCATTATCCCCAAGAACACACACTCGCATGATGCACGAGCGCACCTGTACACAGAGATTTTATATTTATACATGCTCTGGTGCATCATGCTATCTCATGCACGTGTGTGTGTGTGTGTGTTCGGCAGCCAAAATAGTTGCAGCTTATTGCAGTCGCCTGCCCAGCTCTCACTCACTCTTGGCTATAATCCATTACTGTTAAGCCTTCTTAAAGCCCACACCAACATTCTAAACATTTACCAAGAAACAAAATAGATTACTGGCGAATACTCCATCACTACTGTCACGTGCATGTGAATAATCCATGTGCTCGGCCTGCAGAATATCTGTCGCTGTGAGTTTTTCTTTGATTATTGTTTGTTGTTGATGCTTTTCAACGAAATAAACTTGACACGTTTGCTGTTGTCAGAAAAAGTGATCATCAGACTTGTCTTCCTACAAATCCACCCTCCTCGCGCGGTGGCCACCTGGACTTGCCGACAATATCATCCTGTAATGACTTCCTTGATGGTTTGCCTGTCAACGCCTTAAGCACCACTCTTCAATTTTTCAAGATTTTTCCCTAATCCAAGACCCTTTTAGTTTTTAGACAGCCCATGGTGGGTAGAACCAGTAGCAGTCGCTAAGGTCGGTGGTAGTCGCCAGGGGCCGTAGTCATGAAGTGGGAGTAACTTGTATCCCCAGGGCAACAGGAGAAAAGAGGAAAAGCATCTTGTGTCCGGTTACAAAACGATGTCCAGACCCAGAGGTCGCTGCTTCAGGTTTCTTTACCCCAGGACATCTTTGCCACCTTATATAACTACCACTCCACAGGTTAAAAAAAAAAAATCTGCGGGGTCTGGGCACCGCTTTATAACTTCGGAAACAAGACGATTGTCCTTGTGTTCCCCATGTTACCCCAGGACAGACACTTTCTGACGATTCATAACTGCGGCCACAGATCTTATATATATATAAGGTCGGAAAGGGGGTATTGGAAGGTAGATATCTTGTATCAACATCTATTGACACACGTTAAACTTCATAGCTCACCCTAAAGTGGTTGACATAGGAACAATACACATAAGCTAACCACACATCAACTTGTATCAATATACAATTGCACCAATATTGTATTTACTGCTCTGCTCATTTTCATCTCTTTGGGTTTTGTGCAGTGTGTTTTAATATCATTTCAAATTATTTTCCGACTTTATGGAAAGGACTAGGTATAATAAACTATGCTGTTTGCTTTTGCTATCACCGTCGTTAATTAAGGATTGCCTTCGCATTGCTTTCTTTTCTCTTCTTGTCTCTTGCCTTCTGTCTCTCTTTCTTGCTGTCTCCTTCTATCTGGAGAGAGCATGTTCATTGTCTCCTATGCACTGTGTTTATGTATGTGTTCTATGCATGTTTATGTGGGAGTTTTTGTACATATATATATATCTGGAAGTCTTGTTTATCATTGGATTATGGGGCTATGATGCTGCGTGATTAATTCGAAATTTCGTGAAACTCATCCATACACGTGTGTGTGTTGGGTTTTTTTTTTTCATATGTTTATTTGTGTATTTCTCTGGTTGTTAGTTCAGAACAAAGCGCTCCCCAACTCTTACATTCTATTCTCTCGCTAAAATCCAAATTCTTTTATTTGTTTATTCTTTTTGTAACATGTTCATCATCAACTCTTTTATTTATTCTCCGTCGTTCCAGAATAGACTCCACTTCAGTCCGAACTGTCATTCAATTTCCGTACTTAAGACTAGCAATTAAAAAAAAACTTTTCAACCAACAGAACGCTGATCATTTCTGATCTGCTCGGGATAATAATTAACTCTAAATATTTTATTTTTCTATATACAAGTTTTAGGTGGTTTCGTGAAAAGAATGAGATAATTTTATGGAATGTTTGGAGACCGAAGTTCTTGGAATAAGAATAATAAAAAATAAATAACTGGAGCGACCGACTTGGCTGGGAACTTTTTGCCTCTCAGACATGTATGCACGAGGCCCGAGGCCAGGTCACGAAGGTCATGAAGGTGACCACGAGGTCGTTGAGGTCAGCCCGAAGTGGCAACCGCTGAGAAGTATTGTAGGTAGAATGGTGAGCTTTGTGCTTACGACAGGCAATGAAAGTAACACTATTTTGAATTCCTTGACGATTACGAGTTTTATTATTTTATAATCACTTCTGATCATTTCCAGAACTAGTTAAAGATCACTTTACAACCCTCATCTCTCCCCTCCCATCCCTGCATCTCTCAACCATCACAACAAAAACTTGAAAAGTGAAGAAAAATGAGAAAAGAAACGGCATAATCCGTTACAATGTTATTCAGTAATTTTAATATTTCAGTAATTTAGTAAAATGTTATTAAGAAAGCTAACCTAGGACAATAATAATCCGTGTTTCAGTTGAGATTCACACGTCTGCGTAGTAAACTGTGACTAAAAATAGCACGACTTCTGTAACCTCTGTGGGTTCTGTTTGGTATAATCATCCCAGATTTTCTCTGATTTACCTGGCTTACCTCAACAAATAAGGTCACATTGCAAGTAGATGGTTGTTACTAAGAAATTAAAGACTGAGCTGGAATTCGACAACAGGGTGTGAGAAACCCCGAAAGGTCGTTATCCTAATGATCCCGACAATCGAATTGAGGAAGGTCCAACAGCGCAAATTGCCTGATGAATGTAGGTCCTGTCAAATGTTTTTGAAAGAGTTTGTGGGTGAGACACATCTGCTTCTGTCTAGAATGTTCTGCGTAATTATTCTCGCGATGAACTGTAGATGGTTGTTTTCGAACTCGGACTGAAGGTTGATGAGGTCGCTCAATTACATTTGAGGAAATTTGTATGATTATGTTTCCACATGTAAGCAAGCATCTGATCTCTTCTTTGTCACTGGTGTTATTCCACGACACTTGCTTTAACTTACGCGCTTGCGCGCGCACGCACACACAAACACACAAACAAACAAACGCGTGTTCGCTCGCACGCGCGTCCACGTTGCTGCTGGTTATGGTAATGATGGTGGTTACATTTATGGAAACTATATTTGTGGCGCATCATGAAAAGGTTTTCGGCAAGAAAAGTTAGGATCCACCAGTCCAGTCACAAAAATGTGGATTAAAGTCAGTGTGAAGTCAATATGAAAGTTTTGCGATCCATTTTAATTTACGGAAAGTCAATCGCCACGCCCGCGAGAGTTAATGCGGAACATATCATAGGAAGATAGAGAGAAAATAGACAGAGAACAAACTTTAATTACTAGAATGATTCTTAATTGCTAAAACGTAGATACCATTAAAAAAAAAAATAAGGAAAAAATATTGATGAAAGTGATTTTGCCCCATTAAACTAAATACAGGTCAGTTTAATCTACATGTATGTAATATCTCAATTATTATTCAAACTTTTAGTTCTGTCAGTCAGTAAATATCTGCATACATAAGCCCCATGTGTAGAAAGATTTTGAACAAATAAAACTGTAGTGTCGAGATGGCAGCCTCCCTCTTCCCACGTTGTCTACACAACTACCCAAGTCGCCTTTCAAATTCAACGAACTGCATTGAACATTAAATGTTTCAAAAGACATTATTAAATATTGATAACATAGTATGGTAGCTTTGAACAGAATTTAGTACCAATTAAGACCAAATATTTATTTTGTATTAAAGCAGAAATAGTGATAGTAAAATCCGTGTCCATCTTTGTCCCACAGCAACAAACAAGAAAGTAACTCAATCACTCAGCAAACTATTACTGAACTGAATAGTCTTTAAAACTAAACTAAGAAAAAAAACTGAAAGTATGTGTACTTCACTGTGTGAATTTTGAATTTCGGATGAGTTAGATTTAAATGAATGTTCGCATCTCGAATTTCCCTTCTTCCTTCAACAAGCCGGTCATAATCCCAGCACCCTAGGGAGCTACAGTCGCTAGAAAGCCCTGTTCATCTCTTGATTCTTGTGTATGAGGTTCGAATAACTCACTTTTGTTCAGTTTGTATGCGTGCTCAAACATCGCCGGGCATCACAATGGGAGCTTTGGCGAGAGGAAAGTGTCCAAGTAACAACGCACTTTGTCGCGCCTGCGCAGTCAGGTCAGGTGTCAGACGCAGATGAATGTCTACTGTCATCTAAGCGGACGACGGAACAGTGACGATTGTAGACAACAGAGGAGTGACAAAAGCGTGACAAGGACTCCGGTAGTAGAGAATCCAATAAAAAAATGATTAAGAAATCTATCGCTGCAGTGGTGTAAACAGGGTGGAGTGGTTTGCTGTCTCTCATTTTTAGGTTTTCTTTGTGATGTGTAAACTAGAGTCATCGGCATTGTCAACCTTATTGTTGCAATCATTCTACCCAGATTCCTCTTTGTGTTTTCTATATTTATCGTTTATATGTCATTTTTTATCAGTCATCAGCATTTTGTTTATCCTTCCGTCCTTCGTATGTTGTCCATGTCTCCTGACGAGCATATGCGCTATATAAATCACTCGTTGATTAATAATAATAATAATAATAATAATAATAATATAAATACGCTCGTGTGTGAATATGAAGAGTAATAACGATACTAGCAGAGGCACCACAAGTATAATTATCATCAGCAGCAAAGACCTTCTCTCTCTCTTACTCTTTACATTTTTTTTTCTCTGTTTCTGTTTATTTTTCTCGTTGTTTCGTGGAAAGCAGCTGTTTCTAATCTATCACTATTTACGAAAACTTTCGCAACCAATCGCTAAAAACCGTAACAAAGAAAGCAGCCTCCAAATCTTTCTGTGGATCTGCATCACAATAAGCAAAAATATTAGCCATAAACCATTTCCTTGTCAACAGTTCGATGTTTGTCGATCAGGTTGTCAGGAGGAGAGGAGAGGGGAAGTAGGATAGAAAAAGAGAAAAAAAAAACTGGTGGGTATAGTTCAAAGGTAGTTCACGAGTCAAAACAAGTTTCTTTGTTGTCCTACTTGAGTGTCTTGTTTACCTTTTATTGCTGGAGCGGCAATCAGGTCGTGCCATGAATGCAATCACAATAGCAAGCGAGGGGCAGGAGTGAGGGAGGGTTTGGGGAACAAGCTTGGCAGTGCTGCACGAAAGAGCTGCAACACTTCTTCCCTCCTTTCATCGATCTGCATTAACTGCGAGGCTGTTACGGTCTTCCTTTTTTTTTTTTTTTTTTTCATTCCCCAGCGCTTGCTAGAAAATGCATAGAAGCTGTCTTATTTTTTCTTCTTTTATTTAACCTGTTATACAATACGGTGACGTGGAGGCAGTAATATTATGGGCAAAGCGGTTAGCGCCATCGTTTGCGGCAGCCACAACAACACCACATTATCGCCATCAGCAGCAGTAGTAGTAAAATGTAGCAGCAGCAATTAAACAATGTTGAAATTTTGATACAGTTGTAGGGGATGACTAAATAAACTGAGTGTCACACTGGGGAGTGAAATGCTCTCCTCTACTTAACGACAATATAAAGAAACTGAAATTAATTCTAAAACACAGCAGCAGCTGTCTATAAATTTGGAAGAAAAAATATACTAAAATAAATATTTCAGAAGAGAAATATTTCAGGATTTTTGAAGCGTCCTCAGTCGTATTCAAAGAAAATTGGAGTCTTTATTTATTTTATTGAAGTGTGAATGTTTATTTTAAAGCCTCTTTTAAATTTATTGCACACACACCCACACACACACACAAATAAATACACACGCGTTTTCAAATGTGCACTCACCCACACATGCATAAAGAGAAGCAAATCCGGCCATTGACATGTGGTGAGCTACCCTGATCGCTCTTTATTCTCTGCAACACCTCGGGTACACAGGGTGTGTGACTCGTCCTCGCTCACATCGAACTCTCAGTGTGCGTTCGTTTCACGTCGTAATTTTCCTCCATTGCTGCGTCCCAAAGCCCTCGAAGTCCAGAGCTTCCACGAAGCTAATCTCCTGGTAATCCTGCAACAGCTGAGAGACACATTAAGTGGTGGTTAGATCACCCTCCGCTACAGGTGGGCGCCCACAGGTGTGGTGGACTCGCACCACTACACCAGCCGCCGATGATGATGATGATGATGATGATGATGATGAGGAGGAGGAGGAGGAGGAGGAGGAGGAGGAGGAGGAGGAGGAGGTAGATATTCTGTAATTTTTAATTTTCACAAATTCAATTTTGCGACTGTACAAATGGTAATATTTTAGATACTCGGTTACAAACAATTTAGACCTAGTGGTAGTAGTAAAACAATGTATTGTTAAATGATGTGAAATACATACAGTAAGACCTCGGGGTGGTAATAATTCATATAAAATTTTTAATGTTTTATACATCTACGATTTATACCTAATGGCGGTCGTCGTACCCTATAAATCATACGATATAGCTTATATCCTTTGAACCAAACAGTTTATTGGCGGTACTAATACACCAGCGTGTTGTTATTGTTGTTGTTGTTGTTGTGTTGTTGTTGTTGTTGTTGTTGTTGTTGTTGTTGTTAATCAACGAGTGACTTATGTAGCGCATACGCTCGTCAGGAGACATGGACAACATACGAAGGAAGGAAGGATAACAAAATGCTAATGACTGATAAAAGAGGACTAATAAAAGATAAATATAGAAAACACAAAGAGGAATCTGAGTAGAAAGAACTGAGGGTATCGTGATTCTGCAGAGGAAGACGAGTAGACTAGCATTGTGTGGACTGTTGTTGTGAGTAATGTTAAAGGCAGAGCTGACTTCAGTCCGCGTTTAAAGGACTCGATGGCGTGTAGGTGGCGGATGTGGAAGGGGAGAGACTTCCATTGTTTTGCTGCACAGTAAATTTTAATGCTTTGTGCAAAGCACTCTGAGAAACTCTCCCTTTTAGGGATGACTAGGATGCAAAATGGTTTTCGCCTGCCACTATTTCACATTTGCCTTTTTTTCGGGGGGAAGGGGAGTAAAATAAAATCTTCCGGTCAGACCGTCGGAATATTTCTTTTACCCTTTCTGCAGACAGGCGGATTGTTTTCTCTACAAGTACAGTTTGAGACTGCGTGTTATAAGGCTAACTAAACTGCCGAAAAAATGATGTGGAGAGAGCTGAAAATAATAGGCTGCCTGCTGCTAACAACATGTCACGTGTTTCACTGTTGGACTTCGCCTAACGGCAATATAACTCCCCGGTTTGATGATGATGATGATGATGATGATGATGATGATGATGATGATGATGATGATGATGACGCAATTTTTTGTATATGCACGATCATAAAAGTGACAATTCGAAATGCTTAAAAGTCTTTAGCTTCAGCCAAAAATAGAAGGAAGTATTGTGTAATAATAAAAAAATTATCAAATGCACTTACTACAATAATCTACTGTAAAAATGTTTAATAATGAAATTATTAATTGGTAAGTAATAAAATGCAATCGATTTAAGCATTATGGAAGTAAATTATAAGTTTTGATTGTTCTGTGATTATTAGTGTTCGTGCGCGTTCATGCGTATATGCATGTGTTTGAAGGTTTTATCTGTTATTACGTTGGCTGACGTGTCAAAGTATGTACATAGGTGACTGGGTGAGTAGAAATGTGATTTTGCAATCAGTCGCTGAAAGCAGAACTGGAAAAATAAAGTTCACGCCATCAGCTTTGCTGCGCAGTGAACCCATGGACCTACACAAACTATTACAACATCGCGCATGTTTCTTTTTTACATGAACATTTTCGAATGAATAGTTATAATTCTATTAGCATTTATAATTACAAAAATCTGGTTTCTTTATGTTATACAAAACATTAGGCATAACAGTTCTCACCTGCACTTTAGAAAATGATCAAGACATTTTTTCGTGGTTTCACAAGGTGGACAAGACCAGAATAGTTTATCTTCGAAACTGTTTCATTGGTTGTGGGTCAATCTACCTGTGCGATTCAAAAGAATTTAAATTAAAAAATTAAATATTAATAATGCATTTTTGTGATAAACTAATGAAACCGTGATGTTTTGTTACCATGTCAGGAAATCTGAGCTCACCTTCATGTCTGAGTTGGATTAGCCTGTAAGAAGGCTCACCCGAGTGTCACACAAAAAGAAGTTTAAGTTGGAGACAGGTCCACACAACATTGTGCTGCATGTAGTTAACTTTCACAAAAGGGTATTTTGATTTTAACAGACAGTTGTAGTGTGAGAGAGAGAAGCACACATGTTGACATAAACATTCCCATGAGATGTCTCAATAAATTCTGCATCCATTGTAAGAGGCAGTCTTCTGTTGCATTGCATGTTGGGAACAGAGTTATTCGCTGAGATTAAGAGAATTACCATATTGTAATGAACCGAAGCCAACCTTCACCTCTCTCTCTCACTCTCACTTTCTTCCCCTCACAGAAAGAGATAGAGAGATAGAGAGAGAGAGAGGAATATTGCGTTTATACTTTTAACTGGGAGGAGGTGTGGGGTTGTGGTGCTCCCTTTTTCTTGCTTTTAACTTTCCTTTCATCCCCTCCTGCTTTTCTCTGCAATCCGTGCACCCTCTGTTTTCTCGCAGGTTTTATCTCACTTTTAACTTACTTGTGCATGATATTCTTTTAGACAGTATGTCCGGGTGACTCATTTACTGACTCGTTATAACCTTTCTTTGCTGTTGTCATTGCCTCTTTCTCTCTCTCTCTCTCTCTCTCTCTCACACACACACACAAAATGAAACAGAGAGAGCGAGGGAAAGAGATTTTAAAAGAAGAGGGGAGAACTGAGAGAGAGAGAAGATACCTCGAATGGCGCACACTTTAAAAATAACCATTCTCCTTATTAATGTTCAGCGCTTGTAACATAGTGCAGGGGTTAGTCTTCAGATGGTCATCAAATCCTCTCACTACTCCATAGTAAAACACCCTTCTTATTCAACTCAACACTTCACCCTCCCACATATCGAACCCCTCAATAGTAGGGTGGCGGGACTAACAGTCAAATATTCACGCTTTTGAAATCAAACTGGTTCGTGCTATTTTAATAATATTAAAAATTACACAAACTTTTAATAATTTTCCTATTTTGGTAACATTTCATATAACTGTCAAACAGTGTTTCTTTCCTAAGAATTAAGTTACCATTCCAGGAGATATTCATACCGTCGGCATCTGTGTTCAGTACATTTATCAAACACTTCTGACAAATAACATTATTTCGGCAAGAGTAAGAAGTTAGGTTTTGCTACGTACATCACTCATCCCTATTCCCCATCTCCCTTATTCTCTCCAAACGACTGTCACCATCAGGGCCTCTCGTCATGAAGTGTCGCCCCTACCGCCTCCCTGCAGCCACAACATTGGGTTGCCTCCCCTGCGCCGTCAGACGCCTGGTAACGCGAAACCCAGCGACGCCACTCGCCTGATGTTGTTTGGTCAGTCGCTGCTGCCCTCCCACAAAACTGAGACCACGACAAGGGTCGGAAAGAAAGGATGAATACTTCCATGATGTCATAAACGATAACGAGTCGACGACAGCGATAACGATGTTCGTTGAGTAAAGTGTCGACTACATGGATGCCGGGTATCTGTCCAATAAGCGGTTTTATTTACTCATGCGGGTACCTGCTCATCCTAGCGATTTTATAAACGGTATGGACACATTTTTTAAACATTATTTTAAATCGAAAGGTTGAAATGTATGTTGCTGTAAATAATTCGTCGAGCGTAACAAAAAAATAACGAGGGGATAATAATTTAAACAAAAATCAGTACAGAGAACTGATAGTATTTGATAAAAGTGGGAAAACAAGGTACTGTTCATTTATGAATATATAACTAGGATTTATTTTATTTATTTTTATTTATTATTATTAATGGTAGATACTGAGCAGGGTCTAAAAATCATCTCCAAACGGTTGCCTTGTATGGCACAGATTTGTGCGACTCCCGGTGTGTATCTTGGGGATAATTTAACTGAGGTTTAGCCTTCGCATACGTGATAATCTACCTCGTGTACCTACCTGCAAATCTATTGCGCAGACTAAACCTCATCAGTCACGTGTCTTATTAACCGTTTGTTACGCATGCTGCTGGAGATTTTTTTTTTTGCGCAGAACTCCTTACCAACTGCGCAAGACACGCGCGTCAACCGCTTACATTGTCTGTACCCGTATGGCTACCTCGCAGAGACAAGTATGTGCCCTGTGTCTTATCTACACGGTACGGGTAATTTATTGCGCATTATCAACCGGCCAGGCTGATGCGCAGGGTACACCACGTGTGTCAGGCGTGTCTTATCTCCCGACAACTTTTAATCCGCGCGAACAGTCTTGCGCGAGTCGTACCTACCCAGGAATGTTCACAAGTTGGCCTGCGAATAAGTCTGCTCCCACTGTACAATTTCACCCTGGGTGTCTGTGGAAGACAGTTTGGACAGACGCTCCAACAAGCGCAGAGGGACTAAGCAGGACGATGGCCGAAGTCTGGGAGCAAACAGTGTCATGTCACTGATGGACAGTCATCGGACACAAAGCCTTGTCACTGCTCTTGAAGAAAAGAGAAAACACCATGACAACCACAGTGTGGTCTTCTGTCAGTGACATGGCACTTCTGTGCATGATCCCAGACTTCAGGCCTTGTCTTGCTTTCTACATTACACCCAAAGATAGCGAGTGAGCAAACGAGGAAGCGAGCGAGAGAGGGTGAGAAAAATAGATGGGAGAAATATAGGAAATGAGAGAAAAAGAGTAGACACGGGAGGAAGGAAGAAAGATTTTTGACAGAAGAGATATTAATTCCATGTGGGCAGTGTGACCACTTCCCAATATACATGTTTAAGCTTACTAACTTTATTGTTTAATTTCTCAATGCTAATTTCCCATTTAGAGATATTTAATCACAGCTATAGTTTTCGCTAATCTAATCGAAAGCTAGAAAATATCTGCAGCAGTAATAAACACAGAAAACAACTGAAAGAAAGATTTACATTGATGTCTGATTTTTTAAGATTTGTGATTGAATCATTAATTGTCAATCAGTCAAACAGTCAAACCATTTGACACGCACGATGGAAGAACGAAAGAAAAGGCATTCATTCAAAAATATTCGAGGATGAGAACCCTGCTGTCGAGTGTTTTAGCAAGTTCCTGCTAATATTTGTCATCTGTACCAACGCGAGCCGTGTGTCAACGGTTGAGAATTCCAAGAAATACAGACAAAAAGAATGAGAAATGTGGAGACATCTATCGATGCCAATTTAATCAGCACAACACAGACCCTCGCACTAAATATTTAACAAGCTGGGGTTGAGGTGTACATCAGTGAATGATCCCAACTTTAGAACTGGAAACAAGAACAGAGGTAACTAAATAGGCTAACCCATTAACTTTATCGGGTGGAAAATTGTAATTAAAATGCACAACGGGGATTAAATTCAAAACTTATAAAATATTATAAACTAGAACTGGATACTAGAAAACCTAAACAGTAAAATTTATGGTGCCCATTTCGGTTTGTTACAGGGATTTCAAATAAAATATAAATCGATTAGCTTCAGAACATAAAAAACGAATAAAATTGAATAAAACCATGTGAATTGAAATTTTAATGGAGGAATAACAGAAATATTAAAGGAAATTAATGGAATGGTATCTGAAATGCTTCACTGATACCTTTTAGAGCTGTCGGGTAGTTACAAAGTGTGGAAGGCTTTATCTTTTTGAGTAACGGTAGAATCATTGGAAATTAAATGCATTCTGTTCGTTTTGAAAACTAAAAACTAAACATCATTAATCTTTAAAACAAGACGGCGGTTGTAGAAGCAGAGAACACCATACCCAGCGTGACAGCTGTTCAACATTAAATCCAAACATTAACTATTATGGGTACTCCAGTAGCAAGATTAACACAAGAAACGTCTTAGGTATTAGAACACGGGAAGAAAACAGCGGAGGAAAAACAGATGCAGCAACCTTGACAAACCAGTCACAACAACAAATATGGCGCTGAGGCAGAGATCGTGAGGAAAACCAAACAACCCCGGCACGAAAACAAACAACATGCGAGAAGACTAGAATATGGCCGCCAGGTGGCAGCAAACGACTGAATAAACTTCGGTCTTCAGTCTTGGAAATACTTAATATGATGAACCTCGTCTTCTGCTCCAACGGCAGAGTCTTCAAAGTATGACAGTTCCTTCTTCTTCCTTCTTTTTCTTTTCTCCTTATCCTCCTTACATACATTTATTTTATTTTTATTTTTTTAATGCGTTCTTCAGTTTATTTCCCTTTTATTATTAGTCTCTACCTGTTCTTGTTAATTAATTTTAAACTCTGTGTAAACTCTACATATGTTCATACTTAATTACAAAAATGTATTCCTCCTACTCTTAGTATTTAATTTGTCAGATTTCTTCACGTATGAGGATTTTAGGTACTTTTTTTAAATTTTTGACTGACTACTTTACTTCAAAGCACCAAATGTTTCCCCCTCCCCCTTCCAAATGCCCTCCGCTCTCACACCCCCGCCCCTACATGACAACCTCCACCCCTCGTACCCCCACATCCTCGGTTCCGGGGGATCTAATGACAGGTAGCCTGACCCTGCAATCAAGAGAGCGCTGGCAAGTTGGCCGACCTTTTGTTGTGTCAGTTTACAATTTAACGTAATGGCTATCGCAGCCCTTAATTAGGGTCGTTGTCACATAACGAGCTGCAAGAAAAGTGAGGTGCTGGTGGCGACCGCCGCGCCCCCTACCTAACGGCGAAGCTGTTGGTTCTGACGCCCTCGGTATCAAGGGTCACGTCGGGGGAACTGTGTGCAAGACTTGTTAGCAGCGATGGTGGGCCGTCCCTCCTTGTTCTTGTCGTCATAATCATCAGCTGCATTGTTCTTGTCGTCATAATCATCAGCTGCATTGTTCTTGTCGTCATAATCATCAACTGCATTGTTCTTGTCGTCATAATCATCAGCTGCATCTCCCTCTTACCTGGTTATATTTTCATATTTTTCTGCCTACCCGTTCAATGTGAATTTTCTTGCTTTCTTTTCTTCTATAGGCTATCGTTGATTTAGTCTCCTTTGTTTTCTCTACCACCTTCCTGCATTTCTCTCTCTCTCTCTGACAATCTCTCTTTCTTTTACCTCTCTCTCCCTCTCTCTCTCTCTCACAGAGGGATATAGTAACAGAATGCGTGCACGGTAGAGGTAAAGATAAGAATATTTTTCAACATTCTATACTCACTGCGTGCTCTTTGTTAGTGAAAATTTAGGAAAAAAACCTGGCTTTTCGTGGGATTCTCTCCTTGAAGCATAAGAACACTACAAACGCGAAAACTCACGTTAACAATAAAAATTATGTTTATGAAATATTTTAAAGACAAATCACATAAGTAGAATATAAATGAACTACTCTCTTTTGTCTTCCTTTCTCTTTCTGCATCTGTCTTACTCCCTTTTATGTTAATCGTTAATCGTTAATCTATGTTTTATTAGCCATCAAGTATCTGGTACCCTGATTCACATATATCAACGTTTTTCACATTCACATTCACTGGGATTCACTTCTCCACCCTGACACACTCTCACCCGCACTGTGAAGCTCTCAGCAAATGTTTGGACTTTCACTCGCAAGTGCACAAGAGGGTAAAATAACTTATTGGGTGTTCTGTACCCTGACTGTCCGACCACCCGAACTGAATGGACTTGCCTTACTTGTATTATCTTTCGTCGCCGCTCTCGTCTGATGCGCCGGGCTCGATATGGTCAGTCTTGAGGCGCATGTGCGGTGACTTCTGACCTCCGGTCGAGGGTGGAAGTGACGATGCATTACCGTGTCCATTTACACCCACTCGATAGAAAGAAAGCACGTTTAAAAAAAAAAACCACATATACCGGCAAACTATTTCTTGAAGAGAAATATGAAGACTGTGCGAAGTTCGCCACTTCTACCCACTCCGCCACTAACTCCACAAGGTACAGGGTAGTGGAGGTGAACGAGAGAAAGAGAGAGAGTGAGGGAGAGAAAAAAAAGTGGGCGGGAACGAAAGCCTGAGAGAAGTAGTCAGTCAGGGAGAAAGCTATAGATTATCGAGCTCGAGACTCACCGACACTATTGGGAAAGAATGGAGGAGCTGGCGCTCCTGTGCTGTCATGCAAATGACTTCAGCGTTATATTGACAGCTGGGAAAGCCACTCCCGGCTCGCAATCCGGCCTATGGCAGGACTGGGTGGGTAGTTATAGATAAGAAGCCCTCGTGACGTCAGGCAGCCTGTTCACCGACCCCCCTCCTCTCCTCCTCCTCATCCTCCTCCTCCTGTCTGTACACGTACAGTGACTGAAAGCTCGAGCCGGCCCCCCGCTTCCCCACCCCGACCATACCCACCACTACCCACACCACCATCCCGGCGGCGAGCTTACAGGCGACTTGAGCTTTGATCCCGTTGTAGCCACGGACAAACAGACCAGCATTGTGAGAGTAAAATTTTTGTCACACAGACAAGCATAGGTAGGCGGACAAGACGGCTTACAAAAATCTGCTAAGCTTTCTTGTGACTGTTTAATCCGTTCTAAAGTCAATGCTAGAGCGAGAGAAAAAGAGAAAAAAAAATCACAACTGAATCGCGGATTCTTCCTTTCTGTCTTATAAAACTGTTCTAAAGCAAACTTCATCCGACCTTTAGGGCTTGAAGATGATGAGCAAGCTGTGGATATAAGTGTGTGTGAAATGATGTGTGTGGTGGTGTGTGTGGTGGTGGTGTGTGTGTAGGGGGCTATTAGTTTGAGCAGAATTAGTCTCTCCTATGTGTTTATTCTGCTTTATTCGTTGAACCCAAACGATGTCGACTAAATTCCTTCTATTGTTCGAGAAATGAATTAGCATACTCCACTACTTTATTACTTTATGTCTTCATAACTGAACGTGTAAATAGTAAAGATTCTCGTTACATTCTCTCATCTCCCTCCATCTTCCTACTTCTCTCATTCCTTCTTTCTGTCTCTCATCCAGTCTACATATATAAACGATAAACAAAGGACCTTTAACACCTACAACTAGACTTCAAAACAGCTTATGATGTCTGCCTCTGAACACAAACCTGGAAAAAAAATCTAGAATGTGGAGGCCTTGCCGAGTTGCCGGCAAAAGTTGTGCGTCTGCCAGAAATACCGGGACAGCCTCGTGTACACCTTCGTGGCATTTTATCACTCACAATCTCCCCCAACCAAGATTGTAAAAACAATCGGGACGTGTGGCCGGACACCTCTCGTGCACCCTGGCGACGCCTGGCCAAGTGTGTAGTGCAGGTACAAAACCTTCGCCTCCATGCACACAACGGTTGCTGCTACCACCAAACGGTCAACACCAGTTCCCGAGCTGCCAGCTCTCTCGCCCTAACCACGCAAGCGTCGGCCTAAGCGAGCGTAGCGAAGATGTTGGGGAGAGAGAGAGGAGAGGTGTGGGTGGTGGTGATGGTTGTGGGGGGGGGGGGAAGGGAAGATGAGTGAGGGGCGCGAAAGGAAGGAGAGACGAGGGGAAGAGTTGGTGGGGGGGACAGCGAGAGGGCTGGCCCTACCGCTCCAGGCGCCTCCCCTCGGCGGAGCGATCCTAGCAAGGGGGCAGGCGGGCCGAGCTCGCAGGGAGACACAGGCAGGCTCGGCCTTACGTCCGGTTGGCCTAGTCGCGCGCGCCGTTGTTCATAGCCCAAAGCCGGCCTGGTCCCTCATAGCGGCGTGGCTCGCTCGTCGTCGACATACGTATGCAAGTTCCGCGACGGAGGGACTATAGTGCTACTACTACTACTGCAGCTACTTTTTGACTACTGCCACCACTACATTCAGGGGGGTGCTTGCTTCGGAACACACCGACAAGACCTGAGCTTCACGCGGAAAGTCCCCATTGACGGCGCTGTTGCTGTTGTTGTTGTCGTCGTCGTCGCTGCTGCTGCTGCTGCCGTCGTGTATGTGTATGTGTGTGTGCGTGCGTATGTGTGTGAGTGTACAAGGAGAGAAAAAAAAGCAAGACCGCCCTAAAGAGCTTGCAACGAAGGCGTTCAGTGCACGGACACACGGCCAGCCTTGACGACAAAAGTCTACGGGAGGATTCCGAGAGCAAGCTTGTCTCTGGGGTCGCCCCATCCCCCTCCCCTTCCCTCGCCGCGCGCGTGGATTTACGCCACTTCAGTCAGCGAGAAGGTCCCGCAGGTCGACCGACGGTTTTGTGTGCAGCGTTTTGTGGCCTGGCAGGACCTGTTGCCTCGGTGTGTCAGCCCTAGCGGTTGTCCTCAGATCGAAACCAAGCGGAAGGTGTTGGGAGTTCCAGTTCCTGACGGTGCACACCTGGGACTCCTCCGAAGTCTGCACACAGTCAATGCGCTAAGAGGAACAAAGTGAGGATCTTTGTGGCTTTCTGTCTCTCTTTCCTTCGAAGGTTTTTACTTTTTTCAAATTTAGGAGAGAACCGTTAGCAGTTTGCATAACTTCTTTACACTGCAAGAGCGACAGATTCCTCAATAAGAATTTTGTTTTTAATCATCCAACCGTCACTGCTTTCATCAGCGAATTACTATCGAGGCTGGTTGTTTAATGTTCACACTGTGGAGCGTCAGCAACTTGGAGTGGCGACAGTGACCACCTGGCCGACATACAACAACAAGGAGAGAAGAAGCGAGCGCTTCGCCGCGGACTGTTGCCGCTGACACAGTAACAGGTGAAAGGTCGAAGTGGAAATAGCGCTGTGCGAGGTGGGAGTGGAGCTTTTCCTCTCGCTCGGTAGGTTCGTGGGATTTTTGTCTTCCCCTTTTTGCAAGCTTCCACCAGGCATTATATTCCAAACACCTTTACTTGAAAGACAGCGTGCGATCACTCCGCAATAGGACCATGAGACATGCACATAGTTTTGGACTCTAGGTGACAACAGTGCTTTTCCTTGCACCTGTACATATACACCACAACCCCCTTCCTACTCTTTCTGGGTCACGAAGTACTTCAGTGTAAACCCTCGATTTCAGGCGAAGCAACTCTCGCACGATGTTGACTGGCCCACCAGAGAAACCAGCGTTCTCCGTCTGATAATTCTTCATCGAGGAAGTGAGCAAGAAGAACACTAGAGTTCCATCTGTCCACCCGCCCAACCCTCCACAAAGATCTGAGCGACTACTACAAACAGTGTGTGGTGCAGTGTGTGATTTGCGTGTTTAGTACAACAATATCGTGAATCAAGAAAAAAGAGAGAGAGACAGTGCTGGTGCCACGACTGTCTGTGGCCGCAGACAACCCTAGATGGACTCGCTGAATGACCATCTGTGTCTGGAAGAACTGGTAGCCGGTTGTGGCCCGGACAGCAGCGGCGCGCGAGCACACGTCATGACCATGCACCACCTGGCCGACTCCACCCCTCCCGCCTCCAGCTCCGTCGTCGGGGATAGCGGTGCCCTCCCCTCCTCCCATCATCACAGTCACGGTGCCCCTTCCGGCAGCTCCGTGTCTGGCCATTCCAGCCACGTCAGCCATTCTAGCCATGCCAGCCACTCCAGCCATTCTAGCCACACCAGCCACTCCAGTCAGCAGAGGGGCTCCCTTTCATCCACTGGATCCTCTGCGGACCCGCCAGCCGACCGGTCGACAGGTAAGCTAAAAGTTTGTCTACCTGGCACAGTTGGGCTCGCGCACGCGCGAGCTTGGCTCTCAAAGCTGGTCAAGTCACTAACCACCTACCCCTCCTTCCCACCTCCCTTCTCTCTGTCAAGTACACCCTACACGCTCCGAGACTCTGTAAGACTTGGCCTGTCTGACATCTCGTCCACTTTCCTCTCAGGAGATGCACGCACACACCACAAGGGAGAACTGATGTTGCTACTGCTGGCAGCTAGGTTCGATCCTTGCATGAACCGCCCCGCGCGCGATCGAAGTCCGTTACGGCGCGTGTAAGGGTCGCGTGCGGCGAACGTATCGGCTCCTCGTGTCAGCATGCGCGGTTCCTTAAGACTAGAACAGCATCGAAAGTGTGTGAGAGAGAGATAGAAAAGGAGAGAGAGGGAGGATAAATGCCGGTAAAGTGAACTCAGAGATGAAAAAAATTGAATTCTTCAGTCTATCCGCCTCCCCCTCCCATCAAGTCCTGCCTCTATCAACAACTGCTGGAAAAAAAGTGAGAGACCAGTCATCTACTCCATCTCTCCAACATGATGATAATCGCCTGAGATGGTCAAGCAGCATGCGCCCAGCTTTTGTTGAATATTGTTATTTTGTTTTTTTGTTGTGTATTTTTTTTTTTTTTTTTTGAGGGAGGGGGAGGGCAAAGGAGGGAGAGCGCAGTGGTGGCGCTGTAGGTGGTGGTCCTGCTGGCGTCTTGTGCCGCGCGGCAGACGACCGACGGGCCTCGTCGGGTTGGTGGGGAGCAGCGACACTTCATTTCGTTAATGACCATCATTCCAATACAGATGATGAAGCGATGACTCATGTCACAACCTTTTTACTGCGGCTGTGTGAGCGAGAGAAAAACAAGGCATGAGGCACCGTGAGGGAAGGAAGAGGGTGTGGGGGGAAAGCTGTGATGGGGTGGGGGCAGCCTCGGTTTGAAGACTGCACCACCCAACAACAATACCCGATCGGGAAAAATGTTTGATGGGACATTTGTTTTACTGTTGTAGACCCGCGGTAATATGATGATGATGCTGGTGATGATGATGGTAATGGTGATGATGGTGATGATAATTATAATGATGATGATAAATGTTTGGTGCATCATGTGAAGCGCCTTACATTCTTGCTTCATTTTTTTAATTTTTATTTTAAAAGTGTTAAAAGAAATAGAGTGATGGAAAAACATTATTTTGCATTTAAAGAAAATTTTACATTCTGTCATCTTTGTTGTATGATAGCCACTGAGGTCTTTAACTATTTTTCTAGAAGGAAACTAGAAGCAATAAAAGAAAAAAGTTTTAAAAGAAGAAAGTCATCATCATCATCATCATCAACAACAACAACAGCTCGTTGATGTACAAGCCCTAGTATTCATTGATTTTTTTTTTCTCCTCTTGCTAATGTGCGTTTGGCTGTCAATAAAACGCATGATAAAATAACATGATCATCCCATGTAATCCTCCCACCGTGAAGGGAGAGTGACCCGCGAGATTGTCACAGGATAACAAAGTGAAACACGCACAGATGCAGCAGCAACAACAACAACAACAACAAACGTTTGGCGTCAGCTGTCCTGTTGTTCATTTGTACAACTTCTACACCACCAGCAACAAACAGTGACAACAACATGCAGCCTGCCCTCAGTTTTATGTTTCATGTCGGCATGTGCAAAATTAAGTCGTCGACCGCTTCATTTAGCAGATGATGTGAATTGTAACAATGTGCAAAATAATAACATGTGACCGTTTGTTTTACTGGCTACAGGTTTATTTATGCTGCGCTAAGGTGAAAAAATATCAGAAGATAATAAACACTGAATAAAAACATTAGTTTAATAATGCATCGAGAATTACAATAAATAAATGAAATAAAATTAAAAATATAAGTGATACCAACAGCAAACTAAAACTAAATAAAAAAAATAATAAATAAATAAAATAGTCTCACATCTGCCTATTCCTACTAATAAATAATTTCGTATGTAGAACATTTGTATCTTTATTATTAATATACATACAATGAACACAGCGGGTAGCTAGGAAAGTACCCTGAATGTGTGGCAGGAGACAATTGTAAACATTGTTGCACAGTCTAAACTGTAAAATTAAAAAAAAAATTAATCATGACTGAAGTAACCATGACTGTTTTCTCACTTTTGTGTCACTTTACTCCCCGTCCCCTAATTTTTTTCTCTTTCTTGAATGGTGTCACACGTGGCCCAGTTCCCACTCCTGTTACAAAAGAAGGGTTTTTTTTAAGATAATGTTGTCAATAGTAATCAAGGTTGACAGACTAGCAATGAAAGGCTAAATCTTTTACAACATTAAATATTAAAATACCTGTAAAATACAACTGTTCATTTCTGTAGCTAATAATGAAGGCAGGACATGGTGATGCTCACCAGAATTTGTTGGTTCAGCCCCTTAGCCCCTTCTAAAAAATATAAATTAAAAAATCCCACTCTCTCTCTCTCTCTCACACACACAATGTTATGAGACCAAAAACAAGATAAATTTTACCGAGTTGTTACCAATATTGCTCCACACAGGCAGAGATGTAAAAAGCCGAACTGTTGTGGTGATATCCCATAATTAGAGTAACCCGATATTTGTCTGATATGAAGTAAATTAAAACAAGAGCCACCCGGGACTTGGCCGCTTGTGGCTGCAGGCCAATGCTATTATTTTTTCTATTTTTTCTTTCTTTTTTTTTGTTAACAGTTTTTTTTTAATGCTTTAATAAGTCGACCATGATCGGTGCCAGGTATTTGTGTGAACTTCTTGCGAAAGTTTTTTGTTTGTTTATTTTATTTATTTATTTTATTTGCCAAATATTGTAGCTTCCAGGTTCGACACGCTCCTTCTCTCACTCCACTGCACGAGTGGTTGAGGAGACAATGGGGGAAGAATATTGTGTGGGGGGGGGGAGGGAAGGGGAGGGATTCGACTGAATGCTCGCTTGTCCATGGGGCAGTCATGAGATAGGTTGTGTGTCATTTATACCCGCGCACAACCTGTAACTAATTTCAATTCAGAGTTGCTGATGTGCAAAATGGTGTCACTGATTTATTACGAGGGCACACACAGGCTTATTTACTGAAGCTGCTCCGGCCCACCTCCTGGTGGAAATTGACTGTCTAAAATGAACATTGTATGGGAGCCTCACTCCTCCGTGAATTGTTGCGAGTGCAAACACTCTGACCAGGCTGGCCGGGGCTGTCTTGCAGCATTTATTGTTGCTAATTCTCTTTTAAACACCAGCGTCTGTAAAGAGGTGTTTGCATGCAAGCCTGCAGTCGAGTAACCTTATTTTCTCTCCTCCCTCCCCTACCCTCACCTCCTCCCCATCCTCCACGTTTTTCACACGTATTTCCCCATCCCCTACCTTCTTCTCCCTCCCCATCCCCACACACACAAATAAAGAAAAATAATTCTTTACGATCTTAACCTGCGCCAGTGTGCACAGGTCAAGATTAGACTTGAAAACTGAATTATGTCGGAGGATTTAAAGTAAGAGCTGAAGGACACATCAAAGAAGCAGGGGGATGCTGCGGGCCGTTAGCAGTGATGTCAGGCCGAGCGTTACACGAGGTGAGTTGCTGACAAATGTCCGAGCTTTGCACGTCGACGGTTGTGCTTAGCCACCATTTCCTGCGCCACGACTTGCATGATGTGACAGTGGGACGTGTGGTGTTAGGGGTGGTCTCCACCCGACAACTGTCACACGAAGGGTAGACTATGTTTGGAAAAGTTTTTACAAGATGGTTATTTAAAACTTTGCGAAACTTGGTGTCGAACGTCCCTTAGGGGTCGTGTGGGTGTGACTAGAGATGTGTCTGCTTGTCTGTATGGTCTTGTTAGTGCGTCCGCCTGTGTGCACGATTTTGAGATCGAGAATGTTTGTGTGTATGGAGGTAGAGGGACTGGTTATCGTTCTTCTCCCAACTGTTGAGGGGCGCAACCTCGGGGGGCAGCCAAGGTCAGGAGATGGGGCTGGGGAGTGGGCTGGGGAGACAGAGGTGGGGGAGAGAATAGAACGGTTTATCCCAGTCACAACACCGACGAGGGGGTAGGCACAAAGGGATGGATACACCAGGTCCTAGCCCCAGGGGAAAAGAGGGGCGCGAAGGGTGACACCAAGTCCCGGAGAAGGCGACGAAGCCTGACTGCTTTTGTTCCTAGCGGTCAGCTTCAAAGGGACTGATCGATCTCCGAGCAATCGGCGTCTCATCCCCCATCCTTCACCCCCTTCCTACACATGCACCGTTACATACACATTGGCCTCCCAGTCATCTGTGACTTTTAGGGCTACAGAGTCCTCGCACTTTGTTCACAGATTATGATGATTTTTTTTTTTTTTTGAATTGCTAAACTGCCGTTGGGGACAGTTCGAATCCACCAGTGACTTCTCCGTGCCGGTGATTGACCGTTAGACTACCTTGTGTTGACTGGAGGGCCCCTTGGTGATCTGAGCGTCAGCAGTGACTGTCAGTGCCAGTGTCAGTGTTTCACACGTCTGTGCTCGGTGAGAACACAAACATCGTTGGCGAGTGGCACGCTGATTGTCACAGACTGGTTGTCTGTTGTTGTCACGGTTTTACGGTTAATATGAGTATATAAGTCTTGAACACAATCGCTTTCTTGTGAGAGAGGCCCGAGGGCCGGAGTAGTGTGGTGACAGGTGTGTGGGGCGAGAAGACTCAGGTGTAAAAGTAGCTTCTAAACGCTGCAGTCGTCAGGTGACTTACATTGGTGATAAAATGTCAAGGGTGACTTAGAATGTTTATACCTATAAGAACTAAGGATTACAGAATTGTCAATCACAGCGTTTGGGTGATTAGGCATATGTTCAAACACATGTGTGCATTTGAGCGTGAAAGACTGGTGTGTGTGTGCTCGCGCGCATGTTCGGTGAAGGAAAGGAGAGAGAGAAAGGTGAGTGGACACCTCAGTGCACCGACTTCAATGCATCACACCCGGAGGCAACTCCTGCACTTTCTCAGCCGTTGAACTGCAGACGGAGAACGTGAACGATTGATCGGATCTTCCTCCGGGTGCTGGATGGGCCTTGCTATTTGCATAGGGAACAGATTTTTCTCTCTCAACGAGGCTTTTTTTCGCCTCGGCAAAGTGTGTAAAGACGAGATTTGAGATGAACGATGGGATGGTGTAGCAGTTTTTTTGTTTTTTAAACCATAGCACAAGTTAGGTGACGAGTAATCTAAGCTTTGAAGTATCTAAAGTGTTCTCTGTCCTGCCCTGTTTCTAGGTCTCACTTTACCATTCATTTACTTTGTTAACACTTGTCTTGGTCCTGATGCTGATACATTTTTTGTACAGTCTTTGTTCACTAAGCAGCTAGAACATAACCATGGTAAGTCCAGATAATCTACATTTGTTACATTTCATTAAAACGCGGGTTGTAAGTCACAATTTCCAGTATTATTCTTTGGTGTTCATACTGAGCTCACAATCAAAACTTTTTAAAGTCTATTTAAAATGTTAAACATTTTTTTTTATTCTGGAGTGGCATGGAAATATATCATTCTATTGCAATACGTCCCTAAAACCTTTTGGATACTAATTCTGAATTCTAATTAACATGGAAGATGGTTCACATGTAGGGTTCTTCTGGACATATGTTTGCATCGAAAATATATTCAACGATATATACCCCTACCATTAAAAGAGATGACAATTGTTTACATCAACAGTTCATAGGGACAATAAACGGGTGTCGCTAATTCAAACAGACAATAATGAAATGTGTCAACAGTTTAGACAGTCATTGAACATGTCAACAGGTCACGTATGTGTTAACTAAGGTAAAACCTTCTGCAACCATTAAATTTGACTCGGCAACCACTTTCTCAAGAGAATGAAGGGAAAGAAAATTCTGGACATGACCATCAAGACTCCTGGTGGACACACAAACAGATCCTTTGTTAGTTCATTGTTTCTGCTTTAATTGAAATAGTTATGAAGAATTCAAAATAAAACTTTGCTGAATATGTTTAGTGTATTGTATGACCTTTTCAAACTTTCCTAAAAGAGTTTAACCCAATTAGCATTTTTGGGGTGAGTGCGCGTGTGCAAGATAGAGTTCAGATGGCAGGTGGATGAAGTCAACATCGCTTAAGGCGTCGTTCATTTTGTTTAAAAATATCCAACACGCGCTGGCGCGTGACTGGGAAATGTCTCCTGCCCACTCAGCAAACACATGTACATGAAGGTAGGAAGAGATAAGTATAATGGTAGGCTCAGTTTTTCTCGACCTGGAGACAACAAACTGCTGACAACTTTCTTTCCATGCCGTTTTTGAAACCTTTACAGTTGGCCATTTTCTGTTTCTGTAAACAGAAAACAGAAAATAAACCACAAGAAAAAGAGGGAAGACCTTGAATAATATTTTTTGTTATAAGATATAACTTCTGTAGCAAGGTATAGGTAGAAAGAGTTTATTTTTGTAGTGGTAGAGTATACAGCGATGTAGCAAACGAGCGTGTTGGTTTGTGAAAAATAAGTTTGTAGCTGTACAGTATATTAGTAAGTCTGTACACACGACCTCCGAAGAGAATTTAGACGAACACATGGTGTCAAAAATACACACACAAAAACATTAACATATAGTGTAACCGATGGACAGATGGTGTAAGGGTTTAAAACATATACTACAACAGCTTCATGATCCGTTGCTTCGCTGAACTTCGACCTTGTGTTTAAACTGTGAACATCTGAAACCTAGGTTTTGGGGATTTTTTTAAAACTCTTTGCCTGACAATGGTTATGTTACACCTTTTCATGGTACAGTAGGCATACTTTATGTATTTCTGTTATTTCTTTTAGCTTTGTTTCATTTTTTTTCTTTCTTTCATTCTCTCATTTTTTCATAGTCCATCTGCTTCTGATATTCTTTTATTTTATTAGCTCCATTTGTGTCGCTGATATCAGCCCAGAATAAATCACACCACGGAACCCGTAAAGATTGAAATGATATAGAGATTGCACACGGGGAACACGAGCCCATTACAGTTGAGAATGTATTCCTTGTGAACAGCACAAACTTCAACCATCCTCACCAAAGGGCAAAGTGTGTGTGTGTAGAAATGTTTTCATATACTTCTATCAGTGTGTAAATATATATTTACTCCTATTAGTGTGTGTGTATATAAAAGTCCGACAATAAATATCTCGTGGAAGAAACTTCGTCTAAACCAACTAAGCTTAGTTTTAAACAAAGAATAAGGAGGTGATGGTTGCTTAAATTGAGTAACCATGAAGCCCAAGTTTTAAAATTTACACACTAAATCATGGCACTGTGTTGAACGGTGGTGCTAAATGCAAATAAGTATTTAAGCGAAACCGACAAAACTGCGAAAGGCGACAGAAGAAAATTTGCAAGTCTTTATAAAGAATTTGCAAACTGAGCGGAGACGGCAATAATAAGTAGTAACATTTCAACGAAAACAAACTAAATAAAAATAAATAAATATAAAAGCCAAAATGTTATTCAGACTGGTAAATATTGCTGTTAAAGTTATTTTATACACTGGTATATATATATATCTCGCCAATGTACAGCGTTCGAGGAAAAACTGAAATGAAGAATGGCGCCGATTTTTTTTCAAGTTCTAATAGCACCGCCTTCTCTATAACTGAATTTTTCTGTCAGATATTTCTCTTTTCCTATTACAAAAAATGAACAAACATCTGCAATTGAGTTCTATAATTGTTTTTCTTTCTTCTTCCGCTCAGTCATAGGTACGAGACTACTGAATAAAGTTTAAAGTCTAAAGACTAGTTAGTGTCTCTCGCTCATCCTCGGTCGTTCAGTCTAGAAGTAATTGTTGTCATGAACCAGTCAGCGGCAGACTAACAAATTTCTGATGACAAAATTTTTCAGTGTGGCATGTGCAAATATCGGGAACAAATAAATGCTCACAAAAGGATTAATAATAATAATAATTTTGTGCCAACTACAAATATCCCATCTATGATGATTTTTAGACGCGCAACTGTTTTCTTTAATATTATATTCGCTTTTATAATTTAGCATTAGCAATTAACCAGCACTTCACCACATTCATAATCATAAATCGGAAACAAGTTTTAAAATCATACCCTGTGAACCACTTTTACAGTCATACACCATAGCATCTATAACACGTGTACAGGATAGGAGATACAACTGCTATTATAATCATAGCCTGTTAGAATCTGTTGTAATCATACGTGCTTTTTTTTTAAAGTTTCGAGTCATGTGTATACAAATTATTATTTAATTAATGAGGATTAAATAAAAAATCTGAAGAAATAATTAAGCCCACCTTACTAACTGATAATATTTGTAGGTTTTCGTGCATTCTGGACTCGAAGTATTTAAGTATAAAATGTAAAAGATGTTTACGGTGAGAGACCATTGACCCCAAACCTTTGTGTTTCTGTTTAGTTTTAATTTCTACAAATGTTGTGCTTTCCGTAAGTCGCTTATAGTCAAGCGAAGTTTTAGAAGAAATTTAAACCGGGAAGTTAAGACTTGGCCTTTTTATTCGCTCGATATTTCCTACAAAAACTTTAATTTTGTTTGTTTGTGTGTGTGTGTGTGTGTGTGTGTGTGTGTGTGTGTGTGTGTGTGTGTGTGTGTGTGTGTGTGTGTGTGTGTGTGTGTGTGTGTGTGTGTGTGTGTGTGTGTGTGTGTTGCGTGTGTGTGTGTGTGAGAGAGAGAGAGACTCACGTAGGGATATGTAAGTGTAGTCAGGGACACCGGTGTAATGTGCGTGTCATGGTTCACATGTCACACTGTGTCATGACTGACTGCTTCAGGTGACAACTGCGACTTCACGGTACTAACAGCGATACCTCAACGCTCCCCACTCCCCCACCTTACCCCACCCCTTACCTCGCCCCCTTCATTCTTCTAGGAAAGTTCGCTCCAGTAACTCCGAACACTGGCTTTGTTTCAGTCAGGTTGAAGTTTGCGATCGTTCCTAGGAGCACTGCAGCTCTCATGCCAGGTAGTATTCATGTCACGCCTGTAACACTCTGTCCATCCGCCAAGTTCGATTATGAACTATTTATGAGGCACTCGAGCCTCGGTGAATGATCGATTTTATTCCATCTTTTTGTCATCTTCGATAGAAAAAAAATTGACATGATATTTTGATATACGGAACAAGGAAGTGGGTTTGCCAAGCGACTTCTCAAAATGTTCGTTTTTTTTTTTTTTTTTTTTTTTTTTAAGGAGGGGAGGTGAAGGTGTGTTTGTAGCCTCCCATAATAATCGCACACTGGACGAGTCTTGCCCTTCTGTTTTCCGAGTGACACTTGTTTATCTCTTCTACATTTTTGGATACCTTACAGACTTTACACATAAGCTAACCAACGCGAAGCTGGTTTTTTTTCTCCTATGTCCAAATTATTAGTTCCATTGACTAAAAATATTTTTTACAAACAAAATAGCTTACCTTTATTTATGTAAAACTTTATTTGTCTTATCCTGTGACTTCCATTTTTGTAAACTCTTCAGTGTAATTTTAAAATTTATTTAACAAGGTTTTATGGAGTTGGATAATGCTCTGTTCTATGTGGCTTAGCAAAGTGTTTTAAGATGGTTGACTGTCTAATCATCAATATTCATGGAAAGTTATTCTTGCGACTGAATTGTGTTATAACTGAAGAGAATCTACTTGTCGTCTTAAGATTTATTTCTTCTTTTATTTTCATGAGTTTAAGTTTCGTTTTTAATCTCATCTTTCGCCTCAATTTCAAGTTTCTTCCTTCAGCTTTCTGGTTTTTTTAGTAACCTCCCTCTGTCTCTACCAACTTTATGTTTTTTCTTTCATTTTTTTAATTTTTCCTTTAGTTTGTTTTCTTTCATTTGACTTTCCCCTCTCCTCTCCAATCTTATAAGGTGGACTGGACATTTGTGGCAATTTCAATGAAAGATTTCCGATTTATTCATTGTACTATACATCGTAAGGTACAATATATAGCTTTGTTTATATGTGGACTACAGGGGTGATTAAGAGGTGAATAAAAGGGCAGAAAATTGTATCTATCGATCAACCATCTCTTCAGTGATAGAAACTATCGCCACAGTGGTAATGAATAGGATTACAGTTCATGAGGGCAGCAGGTGTCAGCTGATATACTTATCTAAAGCTATCTACTTCAACGGGATTTGTCGCATTCCAACATTTTGATTATGTATAAATCACATACAAGGAATATTTGTAGTTTTTGCAAACAAAATACGCAAGCTTATTGGTCGGCTTTTGATAAGTTAATTAATTAATACTAACAAACATCTGCAAACATATTCACATGTTTTAATTCTCCGGGGATGATTAGATTAATCCATGATAAACCTTATATGCAGCCGGTGAATGAAGTTAGTGTTTGAGTTCCTTTTCTTGTTTGTGTTAGTGCAAAAATACAACATTAGTTATAGTATGTGTTAATGTTAAAATACAACAGCAGTTATTTATAGTTTTTTAGTGTTAAATACAGTATCTATTTATAGTTTGTTAGTGTTAGCTACAGTAGTTATTTATAGCTGGTTAGCGTTAAATACAGTATCTATTTATAGTTTGTTAGTGTTAGCTACAGCAGTTATTTATAGTGTGTTAGTGTTAGCTACAGTAGCTATTTATAGTGTGTTAGTGTTAGCTACAGTAGTTATTTATAGTTTGCTAGTGTTAGCTACAGTAGCTATTTATAGTGTGTTAGTGTTAGCTACAGTAGTTATTTATAGTTTGCTAGTGTTAGCTACAGTAGCTATTTTTACCGCTGTTCATGACCATGCCGGTGCCAGCTTTGTCTGCTTGAGACACTGGAACAACAGCACCGCAGCACGGAGACAATCGGAACAGAAATGCCAAGGAAACATAAATTTTCCCATTAACTTGTTGTTTCACACGGATCGATGAGCAGGCAAGATCCCACGCACATAAAGACACCCAGGCACGCATGTCCAGGCAAACATAATCGCACAGATACACAGAGAGAGAGAGAACCTAACTGAAAGAAAGTGAGTGAGAGATAAATACATTTTGAATTGTGATTTGAGAAGGAGAGAGAATGCGTGAGAGAGAGATAGAGAGAGAGAGAGAGAGAAAGAGAGAGAGGGGAAGAAGGAGAAAGAAGCAATAAAAGTATCTTCATAAAAAATATATAGAAGAGGTTAAGAATTGAGTTTTGAAGTTCTGAATGTATTTTAACATCAGTTTATTTTTGTTTTGTTGTCGTTTTCTGGTCTAGTTCACTTTATTTATTGGTGGACCAGGAGAGTACTAGAGGGATAGGTTTCATGTCTCCAACTAAGTGCCCCATAGACGTTCCTCCGGGCTGACACACTCGACCTCAGGCTATGAAGAAGTCGGATTGCGAAGGGAGAGAAAATAAGTTCTTTCCTCGATTTCTCCCTCACACACACACACTGGAAGCCATCATTCTCTACCTACCCCTCCCCATCCATCTGTATAACATCATTGCCCACACCCTACCCCTACCCTGGACACTCGGTGGTGCGGCCGACACTCGTTCATCTGCATGTGGCGCGTGAAGATCTCACCGCTCGTAATGTGTATTGATGCGCAGTGAGAAATTGTTCTGTCGGAATCGGAAGCAGCAGCAGCAGCAGCAGCAGCAGCAGCAGCAGCAGCAGCAGCAGCAGCAGCAGCAGCAGCAGCAGCAGCAGCAGCAGCATTACTGCTGTCATCGAAAAGCGATCCTGCCAAGTAAAGGCCGATAGAAGAGGGGCAAACCTACCCCGTCATGTTTACATACTTTGTATAGAGTCTTTATGGGTGTCCATTTATTACAGGTTGGTTTTTTTTTCAGCATTAGATGCTGGATGCCGAACACTATGATACACTGATGTGATTTGACGAACACTGTCGCTGTCTATGTCGGTGTGTACTTTCGGAGAAAAGTAGTTAAAAGAGAGCGAGTGTGTGTGTGCGCGTGCATTAGCACATACGTAGAAGTAAAATCCCGTTACATTTCTGTCGGTCAGACAGACCAGTTTTCCATTTTTTTCTAGAACACTTTAGCTTCAGTTAAAGCTTCTGGAAAGGGCCGGACCCTCAAATTCATGGCAGCACCGAAGTTGTATGTTCTGGCGGTAATCCTAGCCGCACGCTGGGTGTGCCAACATTGAATGAATTCGTGACTGCGATTGCTAATTATTGTACGATTAATTCAAAGCAGAGAATGAGTATTTCGGACTCGACAGACCGTTGCATTGCGAGTAATGATCCGACATACTGCCACTGAGGACAGAAAGGGAAAACTAATCAAGTCTGAAAGACAAGGAAAAGATTTCACGTGAAATTACCCACGTGCGAGAGGTTTCCATAAAACGGACCACGTGACTGTTTGCAGAAGAAGCATGTCTGAGATCCCAGATTGGGAAAACTTGTCTTTGGACAGAGGTTTAGGGGATTGTCTACCTCTGTCTCACTCCCTCACCCCGCTCTCCACTCCTTCGACCCTCTTTCTTTCACGTGCACACAATGATGCACGCGCGCGCACACACACAAATATCAATGCACTTACTTGTCTGTATAGGATCTTGCTAAACATTTACTTACTTATACCACCTCCTACCCATTATACATATCTTATACCTTAAGATCCAGGCATAATGTTGTTGAAAACAGGCTTCTGAAGCTAATGCCTGACTCATACACACTTTTTAAATTTGTTCTTATTTATTTATTTATTTATTTATTTATTTATTTATCAAAACCGTAAAGAAGAAGATTTCACCTTTCACTTTTTTGTTAGCTACAGTTTTGAAAAAAATCTCTTAGTGTATGATTTTGCCCTCTCACATGTTATAAAACTCAGAAAAGACAGAGGGAAGGGGTAGTTTGTAAAAGAAGAAGCTTTTCCGGAATGACAGAAGCGAGAAGACATTGTAAAAAGAGAAACTTCAAATTTTGTTATATCTCAATCTTCGTCAAAGATTTAGTGGTTCTGGCCAGAACTGAGTGGGCGGAGACAATTTCTTTAGTACAAATCGCTATTCTTGTCCTCATTCACACAAAATAAAATAAAATTCTGGTTTTATGTTATTCAGAAATGTTCGCAAATGTTTGCAATGACTGCGTTGTGTAAACTTCTGAGTCCATTCCCAACAAAACTCGATTAGCAACAAACCCAAAGCCATCATTTTTAATGTGAGCTTGGGATCTGATCATGTTTTTTTTAACTGTAATCGTTTTGTCGTTCACCTTGGTAGTCAACCACTAATGAATCAGACATCAAGAGCTCGTCAAAATGGCGCGACAATATTGCAGCGGGCGTCAACAGGGCGTCAACATATGGCCGTTAATGTGGCAGCAGCCGCAGTTCATAAACTTTGTCATACACCAACAGCTGCACGCGCACCGGGTCCAGCGCGTGCATCCTCCACCACACATCGCTGTTGGAGGGCTGAGCACGACATGATGCTCAAACATGTCCTGTCAAACTAACCTGCTCATCGCCAGAACCTCAAATGGTAAATTACAGACAATGATGTGACTGTCTCGCCATGAGGTCAAAAGTCATGTATTTTATTTTGCGGGGAGATATATGAAGATAGGTATAAGCTCGTCTCATTGTAAATTATGTGCCAAGTGTAATTTTTTTCTTGTTTTAGTTTTTTTTAAAAATGAAAATCTGAGGATTTTTGTCTGTCTGGGTCCTGATGCAGAACGGCTTGTGACCCTTTCTTTCATTTTAATTGGTTAATTATTTTTCGAATTTTTTAATCAACATCAAAGTCCTCAACAGCTGAAAATTTGTCTCTATATCTCCTTTTGTTCCGTTTTCGTTTTTTTATATCTTTCTTTCTTCCTTTCTCTCCTTCTTCTTTCACCACATGCAACAGTAGAAGGAAATATTTTTATAAGCCATGACGACGGTTTAATTTTATATTTATGTTAGGGATACTATGATACTATTTTGTATATATATAATTTTTAACAAAACGATAAAAAAAATTTTATACATCAGTAGAATAATTTAATTTTAGTTTCCAGAAGAATATTATTATAATATAATATTAGTTTATTTTATGCAGCAGTAGATTGATTTAATTTGAGATAGTCCAGACAGTGCAGAGAATGAGAGACAGGGAGAGATAGAGAGGGGTAGAGACAGAGACAGGGATCTCCCTGTCGAGGGTTGTAAGAGGAAGAAAGGTCAAAGACAGGGTAAACAGAGGATGTTAGCGGGAGAGAGCAAAGCTCCACCTGCCAGCATGTCAAAGACACGACTGGAAGAAACAGCTGTCCATCTTCAGACTCCTTTCACCGTCACTGTCGTCGCCATTGTCTCTCCACTCACGTACCCCGCACCTCGTCTCCTCACCTTCGCCGTTAAACCTGTCCGCCGTATATCCATCCATCCCTTGCACCCCACCCTCCGCCTTGTCCTCCACCTTGCCTACGTGACGCTCACCTGGCGAGATAAAGGCAGTGCGGCAGTTAGCGGAAGTTTTCTCTCCTGCACTTTCTATCCCCCCCATCCTTTACCCCCGGTTTGGGTCGTAGACACTTGGCCGAGCTGTTCCCGCCCAAAATAGCGAGGTTTCCACGGAGTAGCAGAAGACGCTCAGGGCCTTACCTTGGAGGTGAGCGGGTGGGAGGCAAGGAGAAGCGGAGGGAGACAAGAAAAGTGTCGCTACGTGATTGGAAGGTGTGGTGAGGCCGGGTGGAGGGATACAGAACATGGCGGCAAAGTGTCGGCGTTTCTCAAAGCACGGTCTTCACGCAGCAGCACACGTCCTCCCTCCCCTTCACCACCATCACCAACACTACCCCATCCCCTTTTCAAAAAATCCAAGACACTCAAAAGCCGCGAAAAAAAAATTAATAAAAAATAATTTTAAAGAGTTTTCGTGGAAGGAAGGTCGATGGGTCGTTGTTTTGGCTTCAGCCAATTGGCCGTTTAGCGCAAAGTTCAATCCGGGCTTTTTGAGCTGGACCCTCGTGCTTATCTCCACAGCCCCGATATTACCCTGCGGTAGGAAGCGAGCTTTAATATGACCGAAAGGAAGTAAACGCTCATAAACACCACAGCGATAACAACTCCCTCTTTATTAGCATTTTTATAGGGATGCTATTGATGTCGTTGTTGTCGTTGTCAAGGAGATTTTTCTTGACCAAGGGGGAGACAAATCGTGTGCGCGCTCAAGCATTCACTGATCTTCTGAGTATCACTCAAATATATTTGCAGGTGGAGGTTGGAAACTATTAAAAACCAATCCTTTGCATATGATTGAAAGCCATAAACATCATGAAAGTATTTTAGGTAGATTTCTTAAATGTGATGGGTAGGGGCTTCATGACAGGTTATTGCCAGCAATGATGACCGGGAAACACCTTGCTAGTAACATAAAAGTAAAACTTGAATGACAACCTCTAAGACGCCTTCATGTCAGATGTCATGGCGAGTTGCATGTACGTGTTATATATATATTATTTACTATATATGAAATCAAAATATGTTGGCTTGCGGGGATGTTCTGGCCAGTTGGCCACTGACGAAAGTTTCAGAAAGACTCCCGTCAAAGAAGGGGAATAAAGGGGCCTCAGGGGCACTTGCAGCAAGTCAGGGGTCCAGTTCACCATGGCATCTATTAACTCCGATGAAGAAAAAAAGAGACAAGCAGGTCCGGGCCTTGTGACAATCGTCAACGGACAATAGTTGATAATATGCAATAGTTCATTGTGACGTCAGATAACCCCCCAAGCTAGTCATTAAGTCACATGATCTCTGAACTGGACATCACGTGATGTGAACACTGACTTGTTAATCGCATTATTTGCTATTAATGGAGCTCATAGTTTCGGTAGAAATGAATGTGAATTGCCTGAAGAAGTCGTTTACAGACAATGGATGATGAGTAGGTGTCTATGCAGACTGCTATACTGAGAGAAAAATCGTTTGAGGCGTGATTTCATTGGACTTTATTGTCTATCTTGAATAGTCTGAGGGATGAAATAGAATATTTTTGTTCCGAGTGACATCATGTCAGCGCGGGTGTTGCCGCCGTTGTTTCCCAGGGCGACTAACCGCAGTGTGCAGTGAGCTGTAGTTCCACCATTCGCCGTGTTCACTGGGGATGTCATTGTATTCTGCCGCCAAACAGGTTCTGGCGATGTCTGCGAGAAGCTTCGGTGTGACCGCCAGATGGCTGAATCTGATGCACGTGACGTTTACTTTGATGGTCCGACGTGCAGCGCGCCCTGCGGCTGTCCTGCCGACGCATGCGCAGTGCCTTTCTTATCACTCACACCTTTCCTGTGAAGCTTCATCTCGGAAAAAAGTAGCAGTCAAGGCTAGTGTTCGGTTTACTACAGTTTGGGGGTCAGTGACATTTGACGATCACGCTGTCATGTCAAGTATGAATCCAACTTTCACACAATTTTTTCTCCGTGGAGAGGCGAAATGTGCGACAGAGAAAGAGGAAGGAATAAAAGAACGTTAAAAAGTAAAGAATAAACGTTAAAAATGAATAAATTAATAGAGAGAAACAGAAAATTATAAAATCATACAGAAAAAATAAGATGGGCTAGAAAACAAATGGTTGCACTTCAAACAGCTTGTCAGATGATGCTACACGTCCAACGCAGGCGATATTATTTCCTAAGAATATATTTTGCTGTGTGGTAAACTCTATTTAACCTTTGCCAAAAATTATTATTATTATTATTATTATTATTATTATTATTATTATTATTATTATTATTATTATTATTATTATTATTAAAGGCTGCTGCTAATCCCTTACTATTTCATCACCCAAAGGAGCTCCTAAGCCTGCGATTAACGGTACAGGCTTAACATAAGCCAGGCATGCGCAGAAGTTGGCACAAAAATCGCGTAACAACCAATTTATTATTAATTATTATTAATTTGTAAGAGGTAACAGCTGATGGATCCCCTCCCTCTCCCAGCCCCCAAACCTCCATGTGAACGAAAATGTTGACAGTTCGTGTCCGTACCCGTGTTACGAACAAACCTCGTCCTCCAGGGATAAAGCCGCCCTCGGTCCTGTCCTCGTGCATCCCAATAAAACTCCCCATGAGCCCCTCTTTTGGGGGAGAGGCGAGAAAGACAGTGAGAGAGAAAGGGGGAGGGATAAAGTGAGAAATTAAAGTTTGTTGCTTGAGTAAAAACGGAGCATGAGTGGGTGGGTTTGCTTTGGGTGGAGCATAAAAGTAGTTTGTTTGGGGAAACTTCTTCGCCATGATGACAGGCTTTACATTATGTATTTTAAAGCCATTTTAGGAAGGACTTCATGTTCCACTAGCTTATTTCTTTCCCTCCTACCTTGAGAACAAGCAGGCTTTTAAACTGAAGCTGCGATTTCCAATAATTTGACATGGGTTCCTTCCTCACTTCGTATTTCGATGAGAAGTGTAGGAGTTACGGAGTCTGGGCTTGAGGACCGACAACTCTAAAAGAAGTTATCCTTCCACGAAATCAGTCTGTGGAAGTGGGTCTGTACTGTGTTTCGGTATTGAAATCTGCACTTTTTCACATTCGTTTTTGAGATATAATTTAAAACAGACACTGAGTCTTTTAAGACAATGGATAATTCGTCGCAGAATAATTTAATTGGTATTTTTACAAGAAGTTTGTGCTTTTGTTTATTTTCTTTATTCCTTTCTTCGTTTCATTTTTCTTTTCCTTATATTTCCCATTTTTGTTTGTTTGTTTGATTCATTTATTCATTCTATTTTCATTTCTTTTTTTCTTTTTCTTCTTTATTTTTTTCTTTTGTTTGATTGTTCGTTTCATTTATTTTCTCTTTGATTCTTTCTTTTCCCTTAACCACATGAAATTCTAATAAAACTTGCAGGTAGAGTCACATGGTGTTAAACATGTCATCATGAGAAAAGATTATCTGGCTGTAATATACCTGTGTTATTACAGCTCGTAACAACATCTTTCAAAAATTAAATGGAAAGTCCAGAGCCCAAACCCAAGCTGTGAAACATATTTCAATATTGTTTTATCTTTGCGGTTGTGGGGGAAGGAGATTGCTCTAGGCAACGATTGACTTTAAATGAATACATAAATCAATTAATTCAATATTCGTTTAATTATATATTGAAGTGCCGGTGATTTCTTACTTCCAGTCGAAATTTTGTTGTGAATGATTTTACATGAATTCCTGCGGGCTTGAAATGCAGGTGACTAGCAGCTTGTTGCAAAGTGAATACCGACTTTACAAACAGAAAGTGCGATGCGACTCCTGTCCTGTCTTACATTATCTTATGACATGCCTTCTGCAGATACAAGATTTTAAATATTGTGAAGGTTTTCTTTTTTAGTATAGGTAACTCAAGACCGTTCTTACGTTTCTTTATCCATTTCTGATTTTTTCTTTCTTTCTCTAGTTAGTATTTTACCAGAAAATATACCTTTGGGAATTATTGCCCCCTCTTCCACCTTTGTTAAAATATTTTCCTCCTCATAAAAAAAAAATCCATCTTTCTTTCCTGTTCTATCAATAGTTGCTTCTCACAACTACTGGACTGGCTAAATTTTTGGTTTGTACGTGTGTTTGAATTTTCTGGCCAAAGTCCAGAGTTTCTCGAAAATGCATGTGTCATTTGAAGAAAAAATAAAATAAACCCAACAACTAAACTTTCACAGTTTTTTCCAAAGCTGAAATCTCAGCATATTGTGGAAACGAGGCCTTGAAGTAACATAAATATAACACGAGAAAAATTCCGTCCTTTCGTTAATCCCTGTACAAGTCATTCATTCCTGTATTTTCTCCAAGCAAAAATTCTTACAATTCCGCAGTGGGTTTTGGGGAAATGTTTTATTTCGTGCATTTCCCAAGCTCTCCATTAATTCTCGATTCTTCTTGGCGGCTGTTCCTTATGTTAAATATTTTTAAACTTTTCAGAAGAAATCTTTTAAATAAAAATCCTAAATTTCGTGTCTGCTTTGTGATGCAGAAGGCAGTGAAGGTGCAAAAGGAAAAGCGGATGAGAATAGCAGCGATGGAAATGGCGAAAAGAAAAAAAGACAGCGACGACAGCGGACACATTTCACCAGCCAACAACTACAAGAACTCGAAGCCACATTTGCCCGCAACCGCTACCCGGATATGGCTACCCGTGAAGAAATATCGGCTTGGACTAATCTGACTGAAGCTAGAGTTCGGGTAGGTGCTGGTTTCTTTTATCCTCTCGTTCACTTTCCTTCAACGTGTACGTTTATTTATATCTTTATTTATATCTTTATTTATTTATTTTGCTAGTAGATCCGTCAACATCAAGTCAACTCACGACAAAAGATGTTTGAGACATTTCTGAGACGAAATAAAATATCGAAAATACTCAGAAGATTCTAATCATTTCATTCATGGCCCACTAAACAGAAATTTAGCTGCAATGTAGATAATTTTAATCATTTTTAACATCAGTAGAAAAATTGTGTATCTCATTTTCTTCCATCACTCTCTCTCATTTTAGTTGTCTGGATAATCTATCTGACTCAAAGAGTTAAAGAGATGAAATGCTTATAATCAGAAAACGCAGAACTTGCGAGGGACTGAGAATTAATATTGAGGGAGGAATGTTACCTCACTCGGGCAAGAGAGAGTGAGAAACTCATTTTACTAAATTGTACATTTATAAAGTGTACATGACAAGCCAGCAGGCCCTGACCTCAGCTCGCAACCCACAGGACTCTGTGCCACACAGCCCCGAGGCTTGAAGTTGTCATACGGGTGGTTACGTGTGTGAGGGTGGGTGAGTGGGTGAGTGGGTGAATTACAGGGGTTTTCACCTGTCTACAGCACAGGAGCACATTCTTCAAGGAGCTTTACTGCCCTTTGTCCTGTCTAGTTAACTTAGTAAAGCTTTGCTTTTCTTCCTAAGCCCTCTCCTATCTTGTCCTGTCCGTATTCTATCTTTCCATCATATCAGAATAATTTTGTACAGGGTTTCCGAAACGCACTTTCTCCTTTTATTCTTTAGACTATCTCTTGCATATATGGGCTTTGAAAGTTAGTTTTCTTGCTGGTAAAATACTTGTGACAGGCTGGCATGTTTTCTGTGTATGTTTTGGCCTTTTTTACTATCAGTTTCAAATTTATTTTAGCAAAGATTTTCTGCTTTTATTGTGCTACATCTTGTCTGTCTGTCTGTCCATCTGTCTGTCTGTCAATATATTCCTGCCTTGAAGTAGCAATGGTAAGTAAGATCGAGGAAATGCCATTTTTTCCAAAACAAGGGAGGAGGTTTTATAAGTATTTGAAATTTATGACAGTAATTCATATTTATTGCGGTTGATTAGGAACAAGAAGAATTCATATTTATAATAGCATAATAAACCTTTTGTGAATTATTTAGACAATGTTATGCAATTAATTTCTTTGAGAAAACATCCGATAAGTACAAATGAATACTGAACAACAGTCTCAGAGGTACAGAATTGTTTTCGATTTTTTGGGGGATTTGGGGGTTTTTTGGGAGGTGAAGCGGGGGCCGGGGAGTCTCTGTAAAAAAGTACAACTCAAGCATACCCCACTGCTCTGGCCCAAAGGTATGTCTAACATGCCATCAGGCGTTCGCTTGAGCCTGGCTGTGTGAAACAGAAATGTGAACAATGCATAGAGCACACACACACACATACACACACATGCGCACACACAACGCACACACACACGCACATACACACACACACACGCACACGCACACGTCTGGTGTCCCTTGAGCTGACGTGGTGCTGAATGTTTCGCAGCTAAAATCCTCAGATGTCTCTGTGTTGAGGATTTAATTTCTGGTATCTTTCGTTGAGGATGTGTCTAATATCTTTCGATGATGTAGGTATTTTTATGGCTAGACACTCTAGACACTGTTCTACACCCGTTTACTCCTGCAGTAGATAACTTCCGTCTATTCCACTACTCGTCTAAAATTGGGAGAGGGAGCTGGACACCTTCTCCTGAAAGTATTATTTTCTTGTCAATTTTATCCACAACGTGTGGCATTCACAAATGGAAACAATCAAATAATCTCCCTTTGACACTACCGGACAAGATGTGATCATTACATGCAAGACGGATTTTTTTTTTTTTGTTGAAAATATTGTTTCCTTTTAAAACGGCGAAAAGAAAGAAATAAAATTTCATAGTTGAAATCGTTTTAGTTTATTGGGAAATTTTAGATAATAGTGATAACATTTTATGTCTGTAATTAACTCGCTTTTGCCGTTGCAGCGATCAAGAGTGTAGCCTCTCAGGTTTCCCTAAAAATCGATTCATGTTCACACTCCACTGACTCCATCTGCTTTCAACCATATATTAGCCCGTTAACTGCAAGCTGCCGGTCTCGTAGGCTGTAGTTTGAAACATCTCATGATAGTAATTCCCTAAAGTGCGAGGAAATCAACAATAAAAAATCTCATGATAAAAAATTCCACAAAGTGCGAGAAAATTAACAGTTAAAAACAAAAGATGGCCTTAGTTATATCCCGCTTTCCTCATTTAGGAAAAAAATTTTCTCTTGATGCAATTGTATTGTTAAAGGGCCTTCTTAACTGGGCACATTGTCGAATATGTGACTGTGTTCGGCAAATTTCGATCTTGCTTCCATCTTCTAAAAATTGCCAGAAATATTCTATAATTTAGCAACATTGGTTAAGAATGCTGTTAAATGTGGTAAATCGAACCTCGTGGTTCCTGTTCATTGCGTCTTTGGTTTATATACCTGTGCAGTATGTCTCAGGTTTACTTCCTTTCTTCCTTTTTTCGAGTTGGTGGGTCGGTGGAAAAAGAACTCTGTCAAATATTCTGAGGTTCTTCTGTACAATCTTGTGTCCGACAATCGTATGCCGATGTTTCCAAGAGATGCGTTCAGAAAATGCATATCCGTAACTGAGTCTTCCGATTCATCAACTACAAAATAAATAAACAAACAAAGATTCCCTAAATGACATAGCAGAGAGAAGTAAAGAAAGAGATAAAAACACTGATTTTGGAAAAATATAGAAAAGTCATTTTACGCCCATGACACAGCAATAAACCAGTTCTATCTTCCCTCGATACATCAACACATCAGCATCCCTCGTCTGTAGGTGATTGGTGATCCTCGTGATTTGATGGAAACTTTCTGTCATCACTTCACTCAAGGCATACTTAATCGTTTTTAATTTTTCTTTTAAACAACAAACTTAGCATTTCAGTTTCTGCAGATGTGTGGAGGAAGGAATGTTGATGGTGTGGGAGAAAGCACGGGGTACGGGTTCAGGTGCTCGTTGGGAAGAGAGGGGGAGGGAAGGGAGGAACAGAGTACAATTACCCGTCGCGGTTTGATCCGAAACCGTCCGCCCACGTGCAAAATGCGAACATCCGCCCTCGGAACGTGCCTAACCACTTAAAAGAGGACTGCCTGCACGCGGAGTGCAGCCGTACATACGGAATGCCTCGCGCCCCTGCTTTCTCTGGTACATATCTGCCATACAGCCAGAGCCCCGAACAAGCAAATCAGTGGAATTTTCGGTCCGGCGCGAAACACCATGCAAACACTGGCCTGGACACAAAACGCTGCGCCCTCTGCTGGCGAGCCGGCGACCTGCCGAGGGTCTTCTGTCAGCGCACGTCCTTCTGCCCTTCCTGTGGCAGCCCACCCGTTTAAACAAGAAGACCTGCTGCTGTTGCCAGTCCGCTGTGGTGTTTGTGTTTGCCAGAATGCTGCGCGGCCCAACCGACAGGACTGTGGTTAGATGCGGGTACAGCGGCAGACGGGTTGATGGGTGCTTGCACACCTTTGATGTGAAGATTCGGTCTACCCTCTCTTGTACTCTGCGAGGAGAGATGAGTGTAGGGATTTTTTTTAAAGCTGTTGTTGAGGTGATTGGAGGAAACAAAGCAAACAAACCAGAAAAAGAATGTCCGTACAGTTCAGAAATAAAGGCAGAATGTAGGATTTTCCCAACCGTCTCTGAACTGACGAGCATCCTGGATGACAAGGAAGCCATTGTCTTTAATATGTTCTGATTATACGCGGGGAATAACAGACCGTACAGCAATATATTGAGTATGCCTGTCCATGTACACGGGTGTTCTTTTTATTTTATTATTATTTTTTTTTTACTCTTTCTTTTTTTCTCTTTGGGTCGATGACTACATGTTAAACACATTTCTATCGTCTTTGTAAATAAGTCATTGTCATATTGTTTTTCTGTCTTTCAATCTCTCTTTTTTCTTCGCTCTCTCTCGCCAGCTTTCTCTCTCAGGATCAAGTACTCCTCGCTCCCGAATTAGTAACCACAACTGCACTCGAGAAAGCAAACTTAACACCCCAGTGTCTTTGCCTCTGGCATTGCCCTCGTCATCAACCGAGGGCAGGAACGGACCAGGAGCAAGCCGAACCCCGGTGTGTTTGTTCCCATAATGAGATCTATCTACGCTGGTCCCGCAGTTGACAGAGGAAGGGGTAGCCGAGGGCACTGCCTTTCCGCCACAGTATCATTGCTTTGTTGCCCTTCCTTTTACTTTCCGACACAATCATCAGAGATGGAGGGACAGGCGGACAAGCAAGCAGGCAGACGTGCACTTAATGATGATTATTGTAGCGTTCACTGATTTTTCCTATCTTTCTTTCGTCTGTCTGTTCATATTTCAGAGAAAACACTAGCAATTTAGGATTTGTTCATAATTTTTTTTCAAAAACCTCTTCTACCAAAAGAAAACAAAACCAAAACAAACAAACAAGAAAAAAACCCCAAACAAAACAACAACAAAAAAAAAACGAAAATCAAAAACAAACAAACACAAACAAATGTTACATTATTTAATCAAAAAGCTGAATTGAATAGTTGGTCAAAATTTTCTGTTGTCACCTTGGACAAATCGTGATCAATCGAAATGAAATGTAGAGATGTAGATGGAAACCTTCTGAAACATCTGAAAGATATTATAAACATGGCTACCTCTGGACCGGCTCAGATAATAAAATAATTAAGAAAAATACACGGGGATCGCTGTTAAAATATACACCTTCACCTGGTGTAGTTAACTCTCAAAGAGTCAGTCCGAGTGCCTGCTACGTGTCGAGGGCTTTGCAGCAACATTCAGCCATCGACTCGTGCATGCCTCCCATCAAAGTTGGATGATCCCGTGCGGCTTATGGAGTTGACAGAAAAACACTTGGAGGACGAATGATCGACAGTGAGAGGTGTGTTTTATGGGTGTCGTTGTTCTTGGCCATCTACCCGGCAAGCTGCTAGCAGACCCGTGGTATGTACTGCAAGGTGTATTGGGTTCCAGTTTGATGGGGTGGGAGGGGATCTGACTACATGGCAGCTTCTGACGTTTCGCTCGTCAGACAGACAGGCGTCAGGGGAGACGACCTAATTGTAATAAAATAAGGTCTTCTTTCTTTTAAATAAGTTGAGCAGGGTGAAAAACAGTAACACGGGGCGTCAGTGTTGCGAAGCATGGTGCTGGGAAGCATTTTGTTCATGTCCTTATGCAGAATATTAGAATCCGCATCGTGGATAACGGCAGTTAAAACTTTTATGATTGCGCAATAGAGAAAAGTGAGACAAGGCCCACAGGGGGAAGCAAATTAACATCCTGGGGAGAACCAGAGGTAGGCCATAGGCGGGCAAACTAAACAGCATATGCAGAAACATAAAGTGCGCCTTTTAAAGGAGATCAACTGCATATCGGAAGGTGACACGGAAGGAGAAGAAATGAACAATGTCGGATTCGGAATCATGATGTGACAAAAGGCCAGAAAAAAATACAGGTCACAGAGAAGATGAGAATAGCAAAGTGAGAGAGGCTGGCAAACAAAAGGGGGTCGGTCGCAGCAGACGACCTTTCTGGGTTAATGTGATCATCGTTGTTGTTGCTGTGTAAGGTGGATGTTATTACTCATTTCATCTTCCCGATATGTCACTAGAACGATTTGAACGATCAGTAAAACTATTTTCAATCAACGCAAAGACGAGGGTTTATCGTCCTAAGAGCAAGCCAAGACATTCTGGGTAACAATATCCTAGCAAGTACAATAGGTTAAAGGTCACTCGCGTAAAACGGAAGGTGATAGTTCGAGTCATTTTCTGACCTTCATTCATGCTGACGAGGAGCGAACCTGAAGCAGAAACTCTTACTGCGAGGCAACAACTCCTGACAACGAGGCACGAAGCAGAAGGACATGCGCAGTGTGTCCACCGACGTCCGCTTCCTTCCGGAATCTGGGAACGACGCTGAGGGAGCGCACTCCACTGCCGCACGATGGTGCTCGAGCGCCTCTCAAACAGAAGAGTTATCTTGCTTCATTAGCAGGTGTCCTCTCGTCATCATAGGCGCCGTCAGAGGGCCCGCACGCGCGAGTGTTTGTTCCTGTTCCACGAGGCACGTGCACGAGTGTGCAGAGCACAACACCGGCAGATTACGATCGTCGCAACCTCTTGAATTATCGACAGCTTCATCCTGCTTCTCGGCGCTGTCTCCTTCTTTCTGCGGCCTTTTCACCTCCAGTGTGTTTCTTGGCGTCTGGTAGAGACACGGATTGGGCGAAGGGGGGATGGGAGGTGAGGAGACGGGAGAGAAAGAAAAGGTTGATAGAAAAGTAGGTAGGGGTGTCAGTGTGAGACCTTGTAGACTAAAGTGTTTGTGCAGGTCTGATGTTGAGTACACAATAACAATTGTGAAATAAATAAATAAATAAATAAATAAATAAATAAATAAATAAATAAATAATAAAAATGATTGTTGGCAAAACTGACCTGTAAAAACTCCAACCTTAGTGTCGTGGTCGTCACTTCAAGAGGCACGTGCTCTTAAGAACAATTTAATTATTTACTACCCTCGTTAGAGACGGTGTTCTTGACTAGGGACTGTTCTTTCCTCCTCTTCCACTCCCCTCGTCTCTTTGCACATAGTTATATCCTCTGCTTCTTCTTGTTCCACGTTGCCGACATCTAACAGCAGCTCATCTCTTGGCGACAGTCCCGACGACGCCGGCGTTAAATTATCGAAGGTCGTTTAACCTGCCGTGTGGCCATTAAAATTTAATTCATCGTTCAGCTTGGCTTGCCATCATACAGTGGATCGTCTATGGACCACGTATGTGTGAGTGTGCACCTAGCGCCACCATCTCCTCCGTCGTCTCCATCAGTTGTCCCACTGCGTATTCACAACCCGAGACTGTGTTTGAATAAAAATGTTTGAATTTCTATTTCAATACATAAAGGAGCCTGTGGGAAGCGTTCGTGCAGAGAACCAGCCCTTCTGAGAAAAGCAAAATTCTAGCATAAATAGTCCCACAATGCCATTGAGAGAAATATAGAAATTTCAACTGCACATAATGTGGTTCGCCTCATTAATTTTTTTTCAAAAGGGAATAAAGGATGTTGTATTTCCTGATCATGAGGACTCCTTAAACTAGAAGGTTTTGGAAAATGTCCAAATCTTGTCTGCTTCTTTTCACTTAACTTTTTTTTTTGGAATATCTACATGTCTAACTGTATTCCTACACGCATTGCTATTTAAAGGAAAGGGTGTGCATAAATATCAATCACAAATCTTTACATCTGTCATGAACATCTTATGAAAAGCAAATACAAAGCAAAAAATATGCAGCAAAACTGAAAGCATTTAACATACAGTGGAACCTCGGTTAGCGAACGCCTCGGATAGCGAATTTTTCGGTTAACGAACAAAAATTTCGCTAAAAATTTGTCTCGGATAGCGAACAAAATTTCGGATAACGAACAAAAATTTCGTTAAAAATTTGTCTCCGATAGCGAACAAAATTTCGGATAACGAACAGCCACGTGAACCACACGTGACCGACCAGCATGTAATCATTCGCGCTCGAGACAGTTACGATCAGTCGTTCCTTACCTGTGCGCATCCTTCTTATTTAGTGATTGTTGTGCTTTATTTTAATAAGATAATCCTCAATCATGGCTCCAAAGAAGATTAAGAGCAATTAATAGTAGTGAGGTAATGACAAGGACGCGGCCAACAAATGAATTGAAAAAGGAAATGATTTCAAAGTATGAAGGTGGCATGCGTCTGTCGGATATGTGATGTCGTATTACCGAAGAGTTTTACAAAAAAAAAAAAAAGGCAGAAGAAGCAGACACTGGACAAGTTTTTTTCTTCAACCTCAAAGCTACAGAAAAGGAAGTCTCCCCGATTTTATAATGTCACGTGCGCTCATGGAGAGGGGATTCAAAGCAGTAATTCCACCCCTTCCTCCCCACACCTGTTTCCAACCACGCCGTCAAAACGGCAAGTTTTCTGTTTAAATGCTTTCGTTAATGTTTTTATGTTTATTTAACTCCATTTATATTGCATTATAACTGTTCTCATTAAAACAAATACCTATATATATATAGCCTGTAACTTTCAAATAGCGAGTCAACAGAGGCTGGGAACCAATTAAATCTATTTCCTTTATTTCTTATGGAAAAAATTGTTTCGGATAACGAACATTTCGGTTAACGAACAGCTTTCCAGAACGGATTAAGTTCGTTAACCGAGGTTCCACTGTATAGTGAAATATATTACACTGCTGAAAAAATATTTTGTTTTTCTTTATTTAATTTTATTTACAGCTGTCCTTAATTGTCACAGTGTGGTTTCTAACGATTCTAACTTCATTACTGGTATGTACACTGGTCCTTTAGCAAGAAATAAGTATCTTTGATTTTCTTGCCCATACTTGTTCACAACTGGTCAGAAAATCTACAGAGGCCTGAAGTGCATTTTAAATTAAAATATCTGGGTTTAATACATTGAATTTCTAATCTCACTTTATATATAAGCATTATTACCCCGCTCAAAGTGTCGAGGTTCCAGACTAGTGTCCACATACAAAATACAAGGCCTTTTGTTACTGGATTTATTTCTCGTGTTCATATCCATGGCATGAAAGGGTTTTTTTCCTGCTGCTATCATAATTCTTCTCATAATGTTTTAGCATAGAGGCTGGTTGTCTCCAGGCTGAGAGAGTGTGTCTACACGCCTGGGTGTCAGGCCGGTCATACCTAATGGTTGCTGTGTAATCCTATCTCTGGCACATTGCCGTTACTTTCTTCTGTCACCGTAGGTGACTGATTATCTGATCAATAGATCGAGAAAACTGTTCTTTGTATCTCCTTGTCGATTGGAAGAAACCCGGAAACACGTGCACTGGACACGCGCATGCGTACAAGCATTGGCTCCCAGGTCAGGTCGCAAGGTGCACTGGTCTCAGTTCACTCAACCTTCTGTGCTGCACCCCGTCCTCAGGGTTAGAAAAGTTGGCCTGGTGAGCCAGGGATGATGGGTTTTGGACTTAGACAAGTTAACATATGTTGGAGTCACTCAACTCTGTGATTAGACAAGGTAGCACACTGAGATGGTCTGACCCCACCGGGGTTAAATACATCGCCATACTGTGACAGTCTCACCTCATCAAGACTAGACAAGCTCACATTACTGTCCATCTCCTATATCGAGAGAACTGTGGTTAAACATTGTTCAGGTTAGAAAAAAATCTAGAACATTTTTGAAGACTATAAAAAGAACGATTTGGAAACTGAAAGCATCAAGATGAGGAAAAAGATGACGACGATTGATTGGTTGATTGAAGGTAGATGACTTCTCCCACCGTCCTCCGTCTTTATATTTCTCGCAAGCATGGGTAGGACAAGTCTTTCTCCATGTTGTTACATTTCTCCACCAGGTGACAACATTCCACACGCCTCAGCAGACACACCTCGCACTACACGGGAGCTGTGATGTATTATAAATTTTCAGTGGAGCAGAAAGACGTCCTGGCTTTGAACACTGCTAAATAATCAATGGCATGTTTGCCCACCCCGGGGCTGTCAGGGCCCAGCCAAAAGAGGCAGGTTACTGATAATGGTGCAGAGCATTACAACAATAAGGTCGAGCTGAGTGGAACAAAACACAAGGTGTTGTTTATAACCAGAACCGTTTGTGGTCAACAACTCGCCAACCGTTTCATAGACTTCTTCCAGTTGTCCCCCGCAAAAAAAACAAACAAAAAAAAAAAACCTGAAGAAAAACACGATCCCCTTAAAAAAACGTTTCTATACATGTGATTCATTTAGTTGCTGATGCTTGTATTGTAGTGTTGTTGCAGTCTGTGTTTTTTAATGTTTTGTGATGCGGGGTATTGTATTTTACATGTATCTCCGATTAATTTCTATCGTTTATTGTTTAAAATGAACGAAGGATGGAAAAGGAGGAAAAGAACAAGAATACAAGATGATGATGACGATGATGATGATGATGAATTTTTGTATCCATGTCTGGTTTACCAACAGCATTAAATATTTTTTGTATGAAAATCATTTTCACGAACTATATGTTTGTCTGTCTCCAGGTCTGGTTCAAGAACAGGAGGGCGAAGTGGCGAAAGCGCGAGCGCAACATGGAGACCTTCAAGACGGGGTTCGGCACACAGTTCAACGGCCTGATGCAGCCTCCATTCGACTACGGGCTGGACACGGGGTATGCCTACCAGAACTGGGCCTCCAAGGTCCCCTCACCTCTCAGCTCCAAGACCTTCCCATGGGGGCTGAACATGAACATGAACGGCACCGTCAACCCGCACCTCTCCTCCGTCGTGTCCACGCAGCCGGGCCTGGGCTTCTCGTCCTCCCCTGGTCCCATCAGCAGCATCAACTCCGCCTCCATGATGGCGGCGGCCGGCTCGGTGGGCACGGTGCCAGGCAACATGGGGTCGGCCGCGGCCCCCTGCCCTTACGCTCCTCCCGCTCCCCCCTACATCTACAACAGAGACCAGTGTTCCAACAGCATCGCGGCCCTGCGGCTCAAAGCCAAGCACCACACCAGCTCTTTTGGGTATCCCACAATGCCTCCGCGCCAGCCAACCTTGTCCGCCTGTCAGTACGCGACCGTTGGCAACGGTGGCGGAGTCTGAAGATTGGCGGTCGCTGAGGGCCAGATGCGACCTGGGACTTTGGACTGCCATTTTTTTTTTTTTTTTAGTTGTTTGTTTGTTTGTTTCTGCGGCTATCTTTGACGAGGTGCCATTAAATCCAACTGATGCTCTCGCAAACTGCCAGGGAACGAGGATGCATTGCTAGCCTTACTGTCGGACACCTGGTGTCTTTATTTTTAAGGGAGCAAAATACATTTAGAACGGATACGTGCCCTAAACAACTCTGAGGTAAGCCAGCTGCAGAACATCAGCAAGGTTGTGTTAAGATTTCCTCCGGAATACAACCTATCCTTGCACAGGTGTTCGCTACGTGCTGTCTCGGCGTGACGACGTGAAAAAGACGTTGTCCTTTCGGTGGTTAAGAAACTGGCGTTGCCTTGACGACTGCGACATAGACTCTTGTTTTCTCGACATCACGTCCAGGGGACTTCTTCGAGGTTGCCATGGCAACAAGTGAAGCGGGATGACCACGGACTATCACCATAGCGGCAGAGACAAAACTGTTAAACGCATTGGTGGCTGGTATTCCAGTAAACTTTCCTTGTCAAATGTCGGAATGTTGTGATCTTTAAACACTATAACCGAGGAGAACTTTAAAAAACAAAATTCACCATTTAGATGGCATGTTGAACTGTTTGGTTGGCATAATGAGCATCGAGATGCTGTCAGGTCGAGTAAGATGACTTCCTACGACGAGAAGACATCGCTGCTGGTCGCGACTGTGTTAGTGTATTTACAATCATTGCTTGGACACCTTGATTGAAGCTTGATTGCGAGAAATGACGGAGTGCGGCTGCGCATTCATGTGTTGACAATGAATGGTAGAGAACACAGCCCTTTGTCTTCACTCTCACACTTTCAGAAAAGGGAGGGGAGGGGAGTCTGTAAGGAAAACAATTTGTGCTACTTTTCGACTGTGTAAACTCAAATGATTGCATTTGCTCGCCAGCACGCACGCACGTTCACGAGCACACCAACATGCAAACAGAAGTGCATGAGGCGAAGTCGCAGTATTGGTCAGCCGTTTGAGAAATTCGTTTTCGCGCCAATGGACCACTCGGTCCCTATGTGGATGTGTTTGACTAGGATTTCAATGAAAAGGTCCCTTGAATGTCTTGTGCGATGTACAGGTCTCGTGTCCTTCTTCATCAAATTTTCTCTTCTTTATTTTTTTCAGAATCACACACAACACACTATATATATATATACAAACCTTCATACAGACTGCACTCACCAAACAGTTTTAAATCAAACTCTTTTCTCTTTTTTCCCCCTTGATAGGTGCCAAAGGAAATTAAACAAAAATCCACTTTTTGATATCCCTATGTATAATTTTTTACAACGTTTCTTGAACTGAAGGAAGTTAGCGATTGCTAATGTTCGACAGAGAAGGGGGACAATTATCAACTCCTCGTTTGTTCGTTGTTAACAAAGCTGATTATTTTCTCTCTTTCTTGCCATAAGTTCAGAGAAATTTTGTATTTAAAGTTTCTGACACAGTCATGCCTTCATCCTAGCTTTCTTTACTACTGGAATGCTTTTCTTTAAAAAAAAATAAACTAAACTGAGGGCATGATTCAGAGCAAAATACTGTTCGAAATGTTATTTTTTAATTCGTGTTCGCATTAGTTAAAGCACAAAGAACCCTCACTGGGAGTTTTTGTTTACCTGTTAACAACGATTTTTGTCATTAGACGACTTGCTACATTAAACGGAGAAAGACAGTTTTCCTTTTTGAGTGGTAAGGAACTCTCGTTTGCAGAGGGCGCTGTAGGTGTCCCCGTGCACAGACTTATAACCGAGCGACGGTCAGTCAGTGAATGAAATAGTTGATATTTAGCTAGTTATCATTTTCACTGGCAGTTGTCAGTGACTTCTATATATATACATGACCATGTTCCCTATATGAAGTGATTCAGATGTTGGCTTTGAAATTGATTAATATTTTATTATTGTTGATTCCTAATTAGTGCGAATGACTTGACCGGTTGTATTCGAGTACGCATGTCCGCCTGCGGGCTTGAGTGGTAGTGAGTGAAAGAGATTGTCTATATGTATGTTTGTCTGTCTGTGTCTCTCTGTTCGTTTTGTTTCTGCCTGTACATAGTGTCACGTGCATGTCATGCGTGCGCGCTGGTACATAAGAGGTCATTTCACGTCACTTCCGGTAATAATTTGAGGAACCAGTATTTTCTGGATTGAAGCCATGATTTACCTACCTTCTAGGAGTCCTAGGTGACCGCAGTCCGGTGCTGTAGCACGGTGTGGTAGGGACTACTAGAGGAACCCTGGTTGCTGTGGAAACTGTAGTCCCCGGCATGCCTAGCGAGGGCCGTGTTTCCTCCTCCCATTCGGGAGGACTACTGTGTAGTGTCGCTTCTGTTTTGTGGTGAGACGCCCCAGTGTGTGTGGAGCACTCTGGCCTCCCTGCTGGCTTTGTGCAACATCCTAACAAACTTTCTATGTTGCCAGTATGTCAGACCTGTCTAATTAATGTCCCTGCTTTTTCGGTGTGAGTGTGTACCCATTTTCTTGTTTACTAACACCAAGCGTCCCTGTTACCGATAGCTGCTTGTAAAAAAAACAAAAACAAAAAAAACAAAAAACCACAGAAAATGGAAGGCATAAAGCTGTGGCGATACTTGCATTCATAAAACAAACATCACAGTTGCATTTTGTCTTGCCTGTATTTTATTTCATAATTGATATCATGATTGATATTGTACAATATGTAAATGTATGTCTTCAATAAACAACTACCAGACAGTTGGCATCGTTCTTTATATTTTGAGAGAAGCGAGGCAGAGAGAGTGCAAAGTGGTTGTTTTTTTTTTTTTCGTCCTCTGTAAAATATTGCCACAGGAACTATTTCCATGCAATACTATTTCTTTTTATCACCACACAACATGGTCAACGATTATTGCAATAGTATAATTTCAATGTCGATGTCTTCCTTCAGAAAATAAAATTCAAGCAATTCACTCATCCCAATGCGCCTATGAAACGGGATCTGAATCCAAGAACAAACTCAAAATCCTGAATACTGTCACTGACAATATCCACACACTGCAACTATCAGTATCTTCCTGTGATCCTCCGCCTGCTGTCCCTCCGAGCGCCTCTGGCACCGCAGCCGAGAGTGACAAGTGTTTACAGTGGACGACATCGGTCGTCGTCTGGTGCTGGGAGCGACTGCGAGGCTCAGTCATCTAAACGCAGCGAAACGATGACAACTTTGTCGTCTGCCAGCGACACAGACGGTAAATGACATGACCTGATCCTCCAGCTCGCCAACCATTACCGTAACCTCCAACAGCCCAGCGGGGGAGATGCTGCGAAAGGTCAAAGAGTGCAGCTACGAAAGGTTCTCATGTAGGCAAATTTTGGTTTGAGGGAGAGGGGTGTATTTGAGGGAGGAGGGGTTGGGAGGAGAAAGGGTAGGAAAAAATGTTACAAAATTATTTTTAACGAAGATATCTCTCGTCTTAGGATAGCCGACAGGGGCCTGGTAGTCGAGACACTTTTAAAATCATTTTTGTCTGCAGTAGCCTCATCCAAAGCCTCGGTAGACGGGTCCCAGCCTGTCGTCAGTCGCATCAGCCGGCGCTGACAGGGTGAGGACGAGGTCCGCACGGGCTGAAGCTAGTGATGAAGAGGCTAGCACAGCATGCTCGAGTTTATAGTCATCCACCTGTCACCTCACTTTAACTGTACAGCTGCGAATCGATCATTGTAGCATGCAGGAAACCCTTCATACCTTCATGAATTTCTTTCTCTCTCAATTTATCTCTCTCTCTCTCCTGTCTCTGCTTCTCTGTTTCTGTCTCTCGCTGTCTATCTATCTCTTTATCTTTATATATATATATCTGTATAATCACTGTGTTATTGTGGCAAGTCACTGTGATGTCACGTGGTTAAAATCGAGGCCGAACCAATAAAATGTGTGTGTGTTTCGAAGTTACATCACCGTCTTGATAGGAGCCTCGGGCCAAGCAAATAAAATTTTATATTTTAATACTTAAAATTTAAGTATTCATATTTTTTTCCTCTCTTTAAAACCTCCCTGCATTTATTTGTGGAAGTATATGACTGATCAATGCATATGCTGACAGGCAAAGATGATGTCAGCTTTTCTGTTACCACCCGACAAGAAAACTGGGTTCTCCACACAAACAGCACACAAATACAAGTTTATTCAATGATGGCTGAGAATCGGGGCAATATATTTTACATTTTGTTGATTTTCTTTTGTCTTGTTGAAAGTGCATAACCTCTGGACAATTTTCTGACTGATGAGTGGTTCGATCAGATTAAACACGATCAACAAAGCGCAAACGAGTCGAGATAACTTTGGTCGAGTGCGTTATTTTTTGAACCAGTCGATCGGTTTTGTAACAGTCGAGAGAGATATTCATCCTGTAACGGTTTCCCTACATATCTCTTCTCCAGTTCGCCGATTCGTCAACTGATCACACGTTACATCTTTAACCAGCGTTAACTTTGACCTGTGTGCGTCCACCAGCGCCATCTTTGGTGTCCTCGATCTCTTCCCTGACCTTTAACATTTATCCGCCATCTTTGCTGTCCATGGAGCAGACGGTTTGTTAGTAATCGCCAACCTTCTGTCCTTTTTCCAGAGAGTTACCCATCGCACCACTGAAGCAGGTCTGTTTTAGAACAAACCAAAAAATAAGGTTTGATTCAGGATGGTTTTTCCCCCTGTCCAATGGAAAATTGATAATAGTTAATCTTGGGTATCCTGTTTTGTTTTCTCCTGATATCATTAGGAAGAAAAAAGGAACCAGAAGAAGCCGACGGTGTGATTTTTTTATTTTTCCTACATGGAAAGGGGATTATGCACATGGGCTGGAAAGGAGACAGAACTGCGTATGATGAGGAAGAACTGTTTTAAGGACGATTTAAAAATCGGTAACAATCGCTAACTCTCTAACAGAAATTGCCTGGGATTAACGGGGGAAAAAGCAGTATTGTTAACGTGTGGGGGTGTTTGTCCCTCCATCCTCCACTCTCTTTACCTTCCGCTGCCTCTTTCTCTGTGTGAGTGAGAGAGAGAGAGAGAGAGACAGAGAGAGAGAGAAAGTTTGGTAAGTGTCTCTGCTTTTCAAAATATGAAAGACACGAAATTAAGACCTAGGGATAACTTTTTTTTTTGATAACCCTACTGTAAAACTGATTTTGCTATGGCCATGGAACGTTCTTGCGGGTGTGGAAGAGTAGTTAGAACTGTTCTGGAGGAAAAGCCCCTAGCCTGGGTCTAGGGAGTGGTTAGTCTGGTCTAGCCGAGTACTACTGGCAATGAGTGAGGACTAGTAGAGCAGTTAGTGTGGATCGAGACTATCAGTCTACCTTAAAGCACAACCCTTAGTGTACATTAAAGCACAACCCTTAGTGTACCTTAAAGCACAACCCTTAGTGTACCTTAAAGCACAACCCTTACATTAAAGACAAACCTTAGTGTACCTTAAAGAACAACCCTTAGTGTACCTTAAAGCACAACCCTTAGTGTACCTTAAAGAACAACCCTTAGTGCACCTTAATTATTAGTGTACCTTAAAGAACAACCCTTAGTGTACCTTAAAGCACAACCCTTAGTGTACATTAAAGCCAACCTTAGTGTACCTTAAAGCACAACCCTTAGTGTACCTTAAAGAACAACCCTTAGTGTACCTTAAAGCACAACCCTTAGTGGGCGCTCCTCATGCTGGGGACAGGGGATGGTGGGGAGTGGGTTCTGTCGGTCAGCTGTCTCGCCCTGTGACTGCGGACGATGGAAGTGCTGCGAGGGGACCCGCTGCTGCTGGGTCAGGAAAGAGATGGCGGCAGGCGATACAACCCAGATACAGAGCGGCGCGGGCACCGACTGCCTCTAATGACATTTTCTATAATACTGGGGATTCGCTTAACTTGCTAACTGGGACTTCTTCCCTCGCAATGCTTCCCATCGATCCTCCCACTCCCTCCTTCTCTCCCTTTCCTCCCCGCCACCCCCCGGCCCGCTAAGTCATTCTTGTTATTTCCTGAACTTCTGTGGACATCAATAACTCATATGTGTTGTTGTTGTTGTTGTGTTGTCGTCGTCGTCATAATCGAAATGGTAATTTTTGTCATCACCATAACCACTCTTCGAGGGCAAGATTAAAGGGCTTTAATCCAGATCACTGAAACGCCTCCAAACACGATCCCTGTTCTTGTGAAAAAGTAAAAAATGATTGTCTTCTTTCTCCCTTCACTCCCTCCCTGCCCAGTATTACCAGTAATTTCCTTAGCCAGTGTCTGTAACAAGAATGCAATGCACTCTTTCTGCAGGCTTTTGCATGCTTTTGGCGGGTTTAAAAAAAAAGGATTGAAAATTCCGTGTTTTATTTCATTTTATGTTACATTATATTTTATTATTTTGTTTTACTGTAGATTATTTTGTTTTATTTTATGATTTCATTTATATTATATTCTCTTATTTTGTTTTATATTATGTTATTTTGTTTTATTTATTTTACCGTTGCAGGTCATCTTCAAAACATCATTTGCATATTATTTCTGCTCCACTAAACCATGTTAGCAGGTCAAACAAACGAGATGATGAAGTTTCATTCACTTTCGTCGGGCTTCCCCACTCCCATTCTATCATTTATGGATTGAGGAATAAAGTGGATCTGGAGAAGGAACATTAAGCTGACAGCACACCATACCCATAGTTCATGGCGAAGATAAGGAGCGCTCTTCAACGATGTTCTGTGGGACATGTGACTGTAATATTTTTCTTTCTAGCGTTTATGCAGCCAGAGGTGTGAGGTTCTTCTTCCCTCTTCCTATCCTTGCCGCATTTTTATAACTAAGAGCTGACCAACATGTGATTTGGACTTGGACGTTCGTGTCACGAGCCGCCCGAGGGTTGAATGCTGTCTAGAGAGGACAAGGACTAGATGATGAAGACAGCACCTCGTGCTGTGCTCAGGCTTGCCAAGTGAAGGAATGTATTAAAAGAGATCAGCAACCGCAAGAAGCGATGGCTGGGCTTTTACAGGCCAACGATTTAGAATTGTGCCTGTAGATGTATAGCTGCCCGTTGAGTTCTGTCCCTTGTTGGTCGTTGGGAGGACTGGCCGGAAGCAGCAGCTGACAGGCCGATTCTCTCCCCTGTGGCCATTGATGTTTGGCGGGTAACTGGTTGCCATGAGAAGATATGTCCATTCATTGATGTTTGCAGGCCAGTTCTTCCTCTGTCGACCTCGGCGTCGGGCGCCCTAGCGGACATGAAGGATGGTCTCTGACTGGGTTATGGCGGTATGGACGGTCACGTGACCCAACCAGGCAAGCCTCAGCCTTTTGACTGAGGCCAGAAGGCAAGATGTTAAGAAAAACGAAAAGATCAATAGACATCAGGCCGCACAAAGCAGAGAACAGTCTTTAGCAGACACACCTAGATGATTATGTGACTAAAGGTATGAGGCGAACCACACATCCCCCTGACTTACTTTTTGGTATTTATGTAATCCACTATATTTATGCATGGGAGTAGTAATAATAATATTAATAAGATCTGTGGTGCATTTTACCGTGTGGACGGTAGTAGCAGAAAAAAATAAAATAAAAATAGTATATAAGTATACATCGGTGTTGCTAACAGCATTAAAAGGATTTATAAAATACAATATTCTTACAACCATCACCCGGTACACGACAACAGCAACACACCCACCCGCAATCATTCTTAACGACACGATGACAAAGCAATTGTCGCAGCAGAGATGCGCACAACAAGATTTTGTCTCCATCTGTCTCAACCCGTCTGTATTAACAGCCAAATGTAGTTCTGCCCTACCTCCGCCCCTGTAGCCGGCGGCACTTGCGCGCCCTGACCCTCTGGAAGCTGCAGCTTGCCTCCCTTTGGCGCTGCGCACGTGGCCGCGACGTTCATTGACGTCTCGAGGCAATTCTGGCGAGTCTTCTGTCTTCGGACACTTTCCGTTTTTATCAAAACTAAAATGGATGATGGACGGATTTGAAGCAACTTTCGGTCATCTGTCTTTGTTAAGGACATCTGCGTTCGGCAGGTTCATTCGCCACCAGTCTGAGCTCTTTCTTTCATTCACCTTCTCTCTCTCTCTTGATTTTCTTTCTTCCCTTTTCCTTTTCTTCATTCTGTCTGTGTCTCTTTTTTAAATTCTCATTTTGTCTCTTTATTTCATATTCTTCATTTCATAAAATTTTCTTTCTTGTCTTTTTTTTTTCTTTTTGATTTCTTTTTCTTTTTTTCTTTTTTTCTTTTTTTGTACGTAAGCTTTGGTTGCCTTCCACCTTTCTCTCCGTCGTGACAAAGAAGGGAACAAACAAAAACAATTAACTGTAATAATAATAAAAACAGCCTGGCTGCTAGCGTAATGATATGAGTCTTGCCCAAACCTGTGACAATTATTACATTTAAATGAACCGCTGACACCAATTAACCCTCTTGTTTTTTTGCACTGATTGCTTAGCTTAAAGGCATAGCCGGTACTCTTGGAGGTCTAGTTACATAAGAACCTGTCCCTGCGCGGTTCGAGTTTTCACTAAACCATTCTCCACGTGGTTTTGACAGTTCCTAAAAACTTTTTACTGTGACTACACAGCCGGAAATGCGGCTATGTTCGCGTCTGGCATGAACTTGCCCTCCAGGGATCTTAGTTTCTATCCCTTCCCCTTCTCTCTTTCCAGTGCTTTTTTTTTTTCCCATCCCCCACCCTTGTGTCGGTCATTTAAAAAATTACCGCACGAATAATTAACGATAAAAAAGCCTTTAAAAATGTCCACAAAGCCACTATTAACAAGGGAGGACAAACATCATGTTTTACCACTGAAAAGTAAGCACGAGGAGAGAGTTGTGTCTCCTGCTGAGCGGAAGTACCAGTTAAAGTTTCCCAATGTTCGCGGAAGACGCCTGAGCAGTAATTAGTTGCTAGTTAGTCCGCGCACGGCGAAATCAGGGGCACGTGGTTCGCAAGGAACGAAGGGCCGATAACTCTTAGAGGCGGGAGATAACCCGATGCAGCAGTGGAAGCAGACACCCTGCCCTTCCCTCCTTCTTAGTGTTTCCAGCGGCACCTCCACCCCGCCAGACGTACCCACCCTGGCCTTTATGGACTCATACAGCTGTGATGTGTCAATCAAACCGCCAGCCTCTGTTCTTGTCTCTGTCTCTAAACTTCACCCTTCTTCCACCACTCGTACAGCCTCAAACGAAAGAAAGACAGAAAGAAGTAACAAAGATTGAACTTTAAAAAAAAATTGTTTTCCATGGCGAGTATATACATACCCAGAAGGTAATTTTATTGAAAGAGCTTTGTCTCCGCATATACGCAAATATTCTTATCAGCCGGACAGACAGACAGACAGACAGACAGACAGACAGACAGACAGACAGACAGACAGACAGGAAGATAGATAGACATGTTGCATGCCAGCTTATCCTCGTCCTCACCTTGACCCCAGAAGACATCTCTTCCTGGTTTCCGGCGAGATCAAACACAAACAGAAACAGAAATGGCCACCGCTGGGATAAACACAACAAGGTAATTTTATCCCTCTCTCGTGCAAGTGTGTTCTATTCGTTGTTCTTGTTTTCTAACTTGTACTCGTTCTGTTTGTTATCAAAACACAACAGTCATTTATTTAGGGCTCTGCTGTCGTTATTATTAATGAAAGTGGCCATCGCTTTTGTCTGTGAGTCACGCTCCCGTCACTGTTGTCACATGAAACTTAAATCTCTTCTCCCTATTACAACATAAGCTTTTTGTTATTGATTCCCTCGGGCAGATACCATAAAACGGGACACGTGAAATGACCCGTGATTTAAAAAAAAAAAAAAAACTGGAAAGAGAAATGCGTAGTAAGTGTTATGTTTCCGAAAAAGCTTCCTTTTTTTTAATTTGCTAATGTATTAGAGAATAAGATAACTGTTGGTAGTCAAGGCAAAATCATTTTCTGTGTTAAATAACAAAAAAAGCGCGAATTTTGGAACGAGACTTCAGGAGGGTATACACAACAAACTATTTTCTTGTTGACGACGGTATGATAACAAAGATTGATCATCTACTCGTCTTCGCTATCTTTTCATCGAAGTACTTATCCATTTATCGATATGTGTGGACATCTGATTGCGTGACGTCCTCAGAGAGTGACGTTCTCACAGGTGTAACTGTCTTTACATCACTTCGCCATTTCTTAGCTATCAGTCTTTTATTGCATTGAAGGAAAAAGCAGGGAAAGTTGAAATTCTAAATCTTTTCCGATCAAAATTTATCAATCCTTACTGACAAACACATTTCTCTGACATGTCACTTGTTAGAATGACCTCTTTGGACTCATCCTAACTCGGGTCAACATATTCCCGTCAATGGGGAATTATTGTAGGGCTAACTCGTAACATGGATTTAGCGAGACTAAAGGAAAGTCGATGAACATGTGCCACCTGGTACTGTGACATCAGTTCACAAGGGGGAAAACTGATTGTGTTTACTCCAGCAACATCATTCAGTAGATTGTTTCTGATGCGGATGTAACCTCTTTTGTTGTGGAGACCCGGACACATGATGGCTGCAACAAACCCTGGCATCAGATGTGAGAGGAGTGTGCACCCGACACAAGCTGTTTGCTGTACCATCTGTGCCTGTAACAATGACTTTGTTATCTCACCCGTCCTCAACAGGTCAACCTCAACTGTATGTTTTGCTAACCTCATTTACACACAATATTTTGCTATAATATAGCATATTAGGTTATGTCCCAGTGGGATGTCTCTAGCAGCTCCACGGGAAGCAAACAAATAAATGCTCAGAGGTAAACATACAGGTAAATCAGTCAACAACACAGTCTTCCTGTTGACTGTTGATGGTTGGACGATGATATCAATAAGTAATGGCGTCAGAGGTGATACATCACGGCGGTCTCTGTTTCTAATTGTTGTTGCCTCACTGATGTTGTCATTCCTTCGTAGATAACATCCCCAAACAGCCGTCATCCTCTCACTTTTCTGTTGTTCTTCACGGATTTGGTAATGATTTTGCTATTAGCAACAATATGTTTATTGTTATTGCCGGCGACTAGGGCCTGGCTTTTTTACATATTCATATAATTTATTTTTCTTATCAAAATATTATATAGGTTGTCTAATGTAATATTTTATTTACTCCGATTGCTGTTACGCGTTTTGTAAAAAAAAAATCACATTACAAACTTTCAGTGTTAAATTTACTGTTAATATTCTTTATTATGTCTTGTCCAATGCGATGTAATATTGAAAAGAAAGACGAGAAAGGTAGGGCGAAAATAATGAAATGTGTGTTAACTGGAGACAGATGAGGTGGTTCAAAGGTCAGACAGGAACAACGGCTTACAGACAGATGTAGGCCAGAGACATGTCAAGAGTAGCCAGTGCTTAAAGGCACACCCAGGTAAAACATGAGGCAAGCAAAAGCAAAATAACTTTTTCCCGAAAATACATTGCTTATATTTTTAGTAACTTTTTTTAATACAATAGAATTAAAATCAGTTGTCTGGGATAGACTGACAGAGCAAGTAGAGGACGCAAACAATGTCAGAGCACTGCAACAAGTGTTAAAGAGCCCTTACTACAATAAGGATTCTATACAGTTAACACGGGGACTGTGGATATTATTCTCCCCTCATTTCTCACTTTCCTCACCGCGCCTCTGAAAACACTCAAAGGTCTGTGTTCTAGAACTAAATACTGTTATTAACTTCGATTTTGCAAATTAGTATCTTGTTGCCAGTTAAGCCAGTTCATCTGAAATAACTCCCGGGTTAGCCTTTAATAATGTCTTTTTATTTCCGCCCCTCCTTCCAGAGGATTACCTCAAGTGATACCTGGATTTCCTTGAGAAAATGCACCTCTTACATCATACATGCTGGCGAGGGTCTTAAAAAAATGTAGCGTGAATACGGACCAACGAGACGAGGACTGCGCATGCCCACACTGTACATCACCTAACATGGAGTGGGGGCGGGGATTATATCCTTCCACATTTTATGGCCATACCTTCTCGCTGAGGACACGTGCACATTTCAGGTGTGGTTTTTAACAATCCAGTCTTTGTGCATTGTCGTCCATTTATATATCTTTATTGCCTCGTTTCTTTTTTTAATAAAGTTTATAAGGCTTATTCCACTCCATGCTGCCAGAGAAAGAAATGCTGAATGCAGCGTTTCTTATCTCCTCTAGCAATGATAATGCGTACGTGCGCTCTGGCACCCCACACACACACACACATGCACGCACGCACGCACGCGCTCGCACACACACACAGACAATCGCTGGCTTCACTTTGGATGGGTTTGTCTTGTAGGCGTCTCCATCACCAAGCGTCTGAAGAAGGTGGATGGCGGACAATTACACTGAAATAGCTATCTGCATTGCCGACATCTCTGGCCGGGTTTCTTTTTTCTGTGATCGTGACCGTAGAGCTGCCGCTGGGCAACAGCGTGACGGTGCATCATTCAGCTCGCCCAGTTCTTCCCTCCTCCACAGCTTTTGTCACTAACATCACGTGACGACCACTAGACCCTCCACACCCTCTCGATGGAGAAGCTAGCTATGCGGACACCGACGACAGATGGCTACAGAAGACTAAACTTGTCCGAAAATTCTCTGTATATATGTGTGTGTGTCTTTTGTCACAAACTATAGTGATCTTGCTCTCTGTCTTTGACCTTCGCTCCCGCCTTCCCAAAACTCTATTCTCCTGATAAAACTTCACTGATCTTCGCCCCGGAGGACCCTCGCGATCTGCAATCCGACACACACCCCACTCCAACCCATGCACGGTTGCTGCGGCCCCTCGCTGCTTAGACAGGTTGTCTGGAAGTATTAACAAGAGCACGCAAAACAAGAAATCAAATCTTGCTCAGGATCGGTCTCTCTCTCCGCCAGCCTAAGGCGTCCTCTCGGCAAAGGAAGTAACTTATGGAGACAGGGATTAAGCGCGCGGGGTTACCCAGTGTCGAAAAACAATCCACCAGCAAAAGGATCCCTGAAGATAAAGCGCCTTAATGAGCGCAGTGAGCAGAGTTTCAATTATTTCTCAAAACGAGGCATCGTAAACTTTAGTTTGACATGCACCCTCCATTTTTGTCGGGCCGGCAGGAAGAGCAGCCTGGTATAGGAGAGAGGTAAGGGCAGAGCGCTCTTGTTCGAGACCCGGCACCGGCCTCCCCGTTTAGCGAAATATAGTCCCGGCGTAGAGATCGCAAAGTCTTCGGGCGAGGAAACGTCTTGTCTTTCTCCCAGAGCCAACTGTAGCAGACTATCTGTTTGCGGGCTTGGCGGAGCGCGTGCAGTAATGTGCTGTCGATTCGATATTATGACAAGTTTTGGCAGCGGCAAAAACAGGCTTCGTCAAGCATGCGCCATTTGAGCCCGCGTGGCGGCAGGGGGCCAGGAAATTGCCCGCCATGTCACAAATTACTCTCCCTTGCCAAAGGTCGCGATTTCTTGAGGTTTGTCGTGAGGATTTGTTTTCTCCTCTTTCTTTCTGATTGTTCGTTCGTTTATTCGTTCTTTATTTCTGTTTTCTTCCATATTTTTTTTTCTTGTCTCTCACACCGTCTATCTTTGTCTTTTTACTCATTTCTCTCTTTCTTTATTACTTTGATTCTTTTTCTTCATTCTTCTTCCTTCCTGATTAAGATGAATGGAAACATCCCTTGTAATCGCCCTATGCAATGATTTGAGAAACGCGATGATAGGGAGAATAAAAAGTTTGAAAGCAGGATGTAAATCGTGTTCAGTTTAAGTGTGCTCGTATTTTTCTCTCTTTCTTTGAGAGTTGAGGCTGGAGGCAAGTGCTCACAAGACTCCAAAACTGAAGCCAATCCACACACAGGCCATGGAACTTGGAGGGTCTTGTGAAGAACACTACACTTTCTTCTATATGCCTCATCAACTCGAACAACTCATGGGGGACTTTTCCTCTTCTGTTAGTCGGATGGATGGAACTGCCATCGACTTTACCTATATAAATGTCGTTTGAAGGTTGGTCTGCCTGCAAAACCAGAAATATATTTTTATACCTCATTTTCTTTCTGTTCTTCGGCTAATGGGCATCTTGATTGTCTGTAGGAAAAGATGCCTTGATTTCCTGATCTAGTCTCGTTTGAAATATATTTTATTTTCTTCAAAGCTTAGAAGACAGTATGAGAAAAAAAAATGCTTCTCATCTGTCTTCCAAATAAAAGACAATTTTTACATTAAATATAAATCTCGTTTACAGTGAAGTCAGGAGAAACCGGAAAGGTATAAATCAAATCGACAAACGTTCAGAAAAATTTCTGTGAACCGAGAAAAGAGGAATCCAGAAGGCGAAACAGAAAACTAGTGTACATCTCTCATCACAAAGACAAACATTTTTCTTAAATGTCCTCTAACATTTCTATCAAATAACTTTGATTATTATTGTTGTTGTTTACGTACTTTGCGGGAATCTAAAACTAATAAACATTCTGGGCATGTTGACTACACAATGTTCGGGCTGCTGATACTACATACTGCTGATACTATATACTGCTGGTGCTATATACTGCTGATACACTCTCATCGATGTTTACTGAGCGCGTATCAGACGAGCGTTTGAAGGTAGGGAAGCCAAGTGCAAGAGTTCAAGGCCTTCGTTTGCGAATGTCACAGTAATAAGATTGCCATGTAGGTGCGTGTTAGATATTCAATTGGTTTTTAGATAAGTAACTTCCACAAAGAATACAGAGTTGACTTCACTCCCTCTCTCCATCCAGAGACCTTTGTCAGTTAACGCGTAATCTGAACTTTAGCTTCTGCTGTCACAGGGAACGTGACTCATGTAGGTTGTACGTCACTGAGAACACTGTGATGTAACCCATAACTTCATCTACATGTGTGTGTGTTTTCCATGCGTGGGTTTGTGTGTATGAGGCGTGCATGTATGTGTAAAGAGAGAGAGAGGAAAAAGAGCGGGAGAGAGACAAAGATTTAAGAACCAAAAACATGCACAAAAAACATTTGAAAAAAAAAACAAAAGCAAGAACACCATAAACAAACAAATAAACACAAGCAAAAGCATGAACAAGAACATCAAACACAAAAACAATAAACAAAAACATAAAACAAGAACAAGAAACACAGAAACAAGAACAGCTAAAGAAAAAAAATCAGGAACAAGAAAAAAGAACAAGAGCCACAAAAACAATAAAAAAAAAATAACGAAAAAAAAAAACAAGACCGCGGACGGGCAGATAATGAACGATCCTGTTCACAGGCGCTCATACATTGTCGCCTCTTACCCAGCAAGCATGTCTGTCTGACTGCTCGTCTCCCCGTCCCCTGTCTACATTTCCGTCTGTCATGTTCGTCATGCCCATCATCTCCATCTACCGTGTCCACCTGTCGCCCGGGCAGCTGCTTAGTTGACTGGTTGACATGTCTGTCTGTCTCCACTGCCAGTCCAGTTCTCCGCTTGTCTCGTGTCACGGTTTAGCGCGTCTCGCGATCATGAACAGAGAGGTAAGAGTCTGGTTCTTCCTCAACAACCAACCGAAAAACAGAAAAACAAACTCCCCCACTCCTGCCACTAAAACACAGACCGACCCGTTGCAGACCAACGTCCAATCAGGCCGACAGCTCTCGCACCAACTGTAATCGTCGACTACTTCTGACACAGACCTACCTCCTTCCTACCCTGCAGCGGACAGGAAGTAGTCCCAACTGATAATCTTTACTGTACGCCTTGGCTGAATTAGCAGCTGACAGGGTCTTTTTGCTTTTCCAGATCCTTTTTTCTTCCTTCCACAGCTGATCTTCAATTTCAGGACGAGTCGCACGTGCCACAAGTTAGAAAATAACGAGTACTGAGCACGGCACGAGCATTCTCCTTCGCTTCTCTCCCTTCCGGTGAGCAAACGACAGGACATACGGGCACTCAGGCTGCTGTCCTGCATCTCCGTTTTCGAAGACAGGATTTATTTAATAGTTGGTTAGTTGGTTGGTTGTTTGTTTGTTTGTTTTTTGTTTTGTTTTTTGTTGTTTTTTTTGGTGTGTTTTTTGTTTGTTTTTGTTTTGAGGGGGGTGCTATTTATCATCTACCCAGCATCAGTAACAATTTTCAGAAATATATAAATAATATAAACGTGCCACGAGAAATAGAACCCATTGCACAGGTTAAACCTACATGTAAATGTAGGTGTTTGAAAATAACATTTTTGTCAATGATCAAAACTGTAGTGTCCTTTACCCCTGTTGATCAATGGGACAACAATTTCTAGAAAACATACATCACGGGCAGGAGACTGGATCTCCTCTCACCCTCCGTCCTCCCATCATGCACTGGCACTAACCTGATGCGGTTAACTACTGACAGAGCGGGAAGGTAAGGCCGCCAGGTAATGTACGATGGACAGCGGAAATAATTCTTGTACCGTGAGTTCTGAATGTCACTGATGGATGCGTCTCGTTCTAACCACGTGACAGGCACGTGACAACTAAGACTACCAAACACCGTCTGCAGACGTAAAATACCGTTAAGGTGTCAAGGTGAAAGGGGTTAATAAAACTAAGATAGCCAGTAAAAATGAAATAAAATACAGTCTGTAGAGATAAATAAGCTAGCCCACGGACGAGAAACAGTTAGTGTGTAGAGAGGAAGCATGCTGGTATATGTTAACGGTCAACACTTTTTAAAAAAGAACGCACGTTAGGTTTCGTTGTAGTCAATGAAATAAGGAAGTAGGCAGAAAATAGATGGAAAAGAAATCTGTAGAATAAGTTTTATACTCCTACACATTAAAATAATTTACACATATGGAAATGCACGAACGAAGTTACTTCAAGATGCGAAATCACGTTGAAATCACGTACACCTTGACACTTTTACAGTCCCTACATCCCTTCATACCTTTATCGATTCCTTTACCTTCCACTCTTGTACCTCATCATTTATGTTGTTCAGTGTGTCTATACGTAGCCTCACTGTCCACTGGCTGTTATCTTTTATTTATCATGACTGGTCGGCATGGAGAGTGCGATGTATCTTGGTGGTGATGCTGCTCGTTGTATCATCATCATTATAATTATTATTATTATTCTCTTCTGATTCTTGCTGTTACTATGCATAGTTTAGGCATCTCAAGTTCACTCAGACTTGTAAATGCGATGTTAACTGGATTATGGACAGAGAAAGTCTTTACCTTATGACCTTTTGCAATTCACCAGTTACACTCACTGACGAACTGTTGGTCCGTGGTTACCGGCCACAACAGAGTCAATGTATGTTGCCATCAGGCCTGGGTCCTCACTAGAGAGTGATCGACTGTCGCTGCTGTAAACATCATGATGATGTATATCTTAGCAGCTGCTATGTCCCAGGTTAGCATCAGTCTTCACTGTGCTATAAAACTCCTGGGTGATAGTGGGTTAAGATAAACAGTAAATAAGAAAAATGAGCTCAAAGTCCGGAATGACAGTCGACTGTTTAACAAAAGGAGTGTCTGTTTGACCTGAATTAGCCTAACAAATTTTTCAGAGTGCTGAAGTTCGCTTGTTGAATATTGTATTTTTCTGTTTTCTGTTGTGTTGTTTAGAATTGTGTTGTATCTCACTGTTGTACTGTATCGTGCTGTGGTGTACTTAGTGTTTCTTGTACTTTATCCTATTCTACTGTATTGCTATTGTACACACAAGCTTGATGCTGACTTTGTCTAGCTCTCTCACAATTCAGAAGGGAGGGGGAGAACCATGATTTGTGAATAATATTCCATTTGGGGTTTTTATTTAATATTTATAACAGGATAAATTCAAGTACGTCTTCAACTGTTTAAATATTCATCATATTATATATATACACTATTGAAATAACACGAAATTATTGATTGAAATCAGTTAAAATTATATAACACATCCAAGAAATTATTATGGGATCAGTATTTATTCATAATTAAAGAGAAGTGGTAGCAAATACATTAGGATCACTTTGTCAGTAACAACCATAAACTTTTTTCCCTACACATACACTCTCCCTCACTCACACACACACACACCTTTTTCTCCTCGAGTTCTCTAACCACACTATGATCACGACTTTTCACATCCGACGTCTGACCTCTGACCTCAAGGTGAAGTCAGACCAGCAAAGGCCGTCTGGACAAGCCCGCGACGACACGCGGGAAAGGTAGCCAACAGCCCACCTGACAGGTATGTCCCCCGTAAGTAGACGAGCAAGCACCGATGTTTAGTAGCAGGTCAAGAACCAGTCGTGCGTGGCGGAGAGGCTGGGAGCCCGGACCTGCGACGCGCCAATTGCACTTCCAGCGTCTGCGCCTCGAGCTTACGGCCATGTTCCTGCCCCTAGCCACGCCCTAGTGCGCATGCTCAAAGGCTAACCCCTCGTCTGAATATTGGTGTTGCTCGTGTGGCTACATCGTGCCATGAACTTCCTCTCATCTTTCCTCTAATGTCCGGTTTATTCATTCAGTATCTTGTTTTTTCTTTCTTTCGTTTTGTACTCTCTTGCCATTCTTCTGTGTTTGTCTGTCCATTTATTTCTTTGGTCATCTGTATTTTGTTTGTTCATCTGTCTTTTAGTTCTTTTTGATTTTTCATTTCTGTTTGTATGTCTATGTCTATGCTTATTTCTGACCGTTTGGCTGTCTCTGTCTGCCTGACTGGCTGGCCATGTTTTCTGTCTCGCTGGACGGCTTCCCTCCTAGCCTTCCGCTGTTTCTAATACATTTTCTTACTGCATTTTTCTCACTGCACGTCTTCCCGAACACGCGCGTGATGCGAGCGGCCCCAGAGCCGTCTTCACTTAGCGAGATGTATGGCGATGGGATTTGTCCCTGGATCCTCATCCGCGGGACACGGCTTGATCCCGGGCTTACGGGGATCTGGCGATGACCAGACCCAGCAGTAATTAGTGCTGCGAACGTCCACACACAACACCCGAGACATAGGCTGCGCCGTGGGATGCCAAGGAGGAGTGGGGTGGTGGGAGGGAAAGGGGGTATGAAGAAACGTGTTGGGTAGGGTGGTGGTGGTGGTGGGTGTTTATGGGGAAAGGGGGACATGTCAGATGTGAGAAGTGAGGTTGGAAGAAAGGATGAGATAAAAACGAGGAATTGTCAAGGGAGAGAAGGAGGGAGAGTAAGGGAAAGGTGACTAAACTGTCTTCGTCCTGTAGTCACACTCTTCACGTTTACCTCCTAACCTCCACCCAAGCCCTCCTCTCCTCCCACCCTCAACTTCCCCTAATATTTCTCCTCCTTTCCCCCGCCCTCCCTACTTCCTACCTATTCCTGTTCTCCCAGTTCCTTTGCTTCTCAACCGTGAATATTTGCGAACTGCAGTCGTTCCCTCATCTTTTGTTTAATTTCTCTCTCTCTCTCTCTCTCGTTAAAGGTCTAGAAAGTGTGCAAAGGGGGAAAGAGTTGTTTCAAGTCTGTCCAGTTAAATAGAGCTAATCGTGAGCACATAGCGATCTTTGTGGCTGGCCCTGTAGTTGCCTTCCTACACGCCCGTAGCCGCGGTGAAAGGCGCTTGTGTTTGGGAGAGCTGCAGCCTCGAGTCGGTTAATCCCCCTCTCGTCGGCCATGTTGGGAAAAGCGCTACCAGCAAACAGGAGCAGGACGCAGCCGCTCACTGTGGCCAACCGCTGGAGACGTTCGCTGTTCGCGGAGGGACAGCGCCCTCGACTACAAAGCTCGACACGCAGCTTTTTGATTTGAGTCTTGGATACTTTCCACGCACAACGCGTACAGATGTCGTTAAAATAAGAAGAAAGTTAAAAAAAAAAAAAAAAGCTTTGGACAACATCTTCCTGATGTCCTCCGGGCATGTTCGGTCCTCTTCGTTTCGTGCTGATGTCTTCGCAGTCTGTGAGTAAACAAGCTGTTTGTACACATGAACCTGATAGAGCGTTTGAACCTCTCAATAAATAAACACGGTAGTTGTTTTCGTTTATGGTGTGAACAAACATTTTTATTTAGAACGTGTTTAGTCGAGAAAGCATTTACTTAAATCACGTTTAAGTTGTGTAAAGTTTTAAATTTTTTTTCTTATTTTAATCGTTGTTATTTTAATTTCCTTTTATTAACCTTAAGAAACTGTTTTTGTAAGGTCATAATAAAAAATACACTCGTTGATAATAATTGAAAGAACATTGTAGTAGACTGTATTTATGTGGAATCGTGGTAGAAGACTCAATTTATCTGTTTGCCTCCTCTCGACCTTTTGTTAAGCAAATTTTTTCTTTTCCGAACGTCAGACCCGCAAGCCATTCTGCGCTCCTCCCTCTGTAAAATCACCGAACTGTCACTAGCAAAAGCTGTTAATTTCAGCATCAGTTTCTTGTTTTCGAAATTATGTCGTAGGAAAAAATAAGGCAAATAATCATGGTTAAAAGTTTTTTTTTAAGTTATAATTGTGTGGAAGAAAAATTCAAATAAAAAAAAAAATAATAAGCGCAGACGCAAAATGGACAAGCTCGTGCGACGATCCGCCATCTTGCTATTCGCTGTCACCTTTTGGTGGTCGCCGGTTGGTCGACGAGGCTGGGCTGTAAAATTAATGGCAGGACGCGCTTCACTTTGAACGAATGCACACATTCTGTTTTTGAATCTCGCTTGAGCGAACATTTCTTGCCAGCAACCACATTCTACAGAAAGATTTTGTGAGTATTTATTGTCCTTTTTCCTTCAATCAAAATGTGAAAGTGATTAGTTTGCTGTCACTGCTTGTCTCGTCTGCTCGCTTAGCTTATCTCCTTCACTGACAGGCGACACATACGCCATTTTGGACAGAAGGCCAACCTGGTGTCAGTTTGAAAACTTTTCTACTGAAACTGTTGGTTAAGTTTGTGATAAACTGTAATGCATTGCACGGATTATGGTTGAATAATAATTTTCAACAGTTGTTTCAAGCGATTGTCCGCGCTGTGCATACGGGATTTTTTTTTTTTTTTGGTAACCTCCTATTCAACTGTGTGTCGGGTGTTACCGATGTCGTTTTGATGATGACGAAGCTGGGATGCACCCAGCCATTGTCCGAGACAGGCACACACGTTTTGTGGGCCAGAATATTACTCGCTCTTTTGTCTCGAAAATCCGTGTTGATGGCAAATATTATTATTTTCTTCGCATGGGAGCAGATAAACCACGCGTCCAGGCAGTATTTCATTTTGAGACGGGCTGATTGCATTCCACGATCGTGTGGTTGTGCTGTGAACACCCCTCCTTGACCTCTCATCAAGCTTTCGCCCGTGCCGGGCGACCGATTGCAATTTGTGTGTCTGCTCTCCCTCCATTCCCCCCGCCAACCCCCAACACCCACTTGCATGCTCCAGGCCGTCATGTCTTCTCTCTTCTCCCCTTCTTCCACCTGCTTCACAGCCACGTCAGTTATTAACCCCCAACCCCTTACCCCACTGCACCAACACTCAATATCACGAGTGTTGTGACTGTGTCCTCGGCTCCACATCCTTCACAGTAAACTATTGTTTCTGTTAATTTGGTAACAAGTAGATGTAAACCGTTTGACACCTGCCTGCCATAAGATTAATGGGGCCTGAGTGAAGATTAAATCGCTTTCACCACTTTGGACTGTCAGGGTGTGTGTGTGTTGAGTGAGTAGACAGGTGCCTCTTTGTGGTTAATAATCATTGATGTCTTCCTTGTTTTCCTTTCGTTTGCCAATCTGACTAGTGATGTTAATAGTTTGAGAGAAACTTTGAAAATCAGGCATACATAATACATATGACAGGTGATAAACAAAACTCACAATCTACATATCTCTCTATCTGTCTGATCATACACAAACCTACATGCAATGTCCAAGTAGATGAGCCAATCAGACTTGAAAATAAGGTATATGCACTGTTAATTGCAGAGTTGATCTTAAATGCATGTAAGCTGTCTGTCTTGGAGAGACTAACTCTATGTTGATAGTTCCCCCAATCCATTTTCCTTTCCTCCTGCACACATATTTCCAACATTTTCATGAAATCACACAAGAAACAAATATTTTTGTGCCACTCTTTTTCTTTTTAATGGCTCATTAAAAACTATCAAAAATTAAAAAATGAAATCCTAAACTGAATGAATGGTCCAGAAGCAAATTAGCATGTCTGAATTTTGGTGTTTAGGTCAAAACTGACAAAAAAAGATTACCTTCAGGCCGATGGCACCAGTTGAAGGTTTTTGCATCACAAATTCTCACAACCAATGTTTTAAAAATTGTACAGTACACAAAATTTCTCATTAATGCTGGTAGCAATAGTTACTCAACAGGTTGTGGTGAAGGAGCATACATGTTAGGATCTTTGTACTAACACCAACAGGATGTAAGTTGTAGAGGAGTCCTGACTTGAACGTGGGAGCTAATGTCGGCTTGGATCAGAGGATCCATATACATGAAGACAAGAACCCATCGCCGCCCTAGAAGTAAAAACAAGACTAGCATTTATGACGAGGGCTAGCGAGACCAATGCTTTGATCAGCAATCCAGAACATTTAGTGAGCTGTAAAGGGACAGGACCTGACAGTCTGGACACCTTGTGTATCTCTAATTTTTTTTTTCTTTCTTTTAGCAACAGTGAAAGAGGCCAGCAAGGGTAGACAAAAGAAAAACGGGTAGCACGTCAAGGCTAGACACGAAAGATATCTTCATCTAGTCGGTATAACTTCAAAAACTGATTTTTATCAGTAGCTGTGGTATTTCTGTTGGCTGTTCCACCATCCGTCTCAATCACAAAGTGGTACAAGTCCATGAACAACATCCTCGAACAAGTACCAAACACACACACTATACAAGGGGGAAGGTGTATACCAGTCAGGACATGCTAGAATCGTAAATATTAATGAATTGCTGTGAGCGAAGTAGGTGGAGAAAGATGACACAAACATCAGTCATTTTAAGAGCCTGTTCATCACATTTTGTTTATTACTTGTCTCTGTCTTCTAAACAAGACAGTGTTGTCCCGCAGACTAATACCTATTGCCTTAGTCACAATGAGTGTCGGATACCTTGGTTCCTTGGTCCGAGAGTCCAGGAGGTGGGAGAAAAGTTTGCAGCCAACTGAGGAGGAGGTGTGAAAGGTTATGAAGGAGGACTGTAGTGGTGACAGGGAGGACTGACCTTTGTCAAATGCCCTGCAATGCAGGCCTGCTGTCGGCAACACATTCACTTACACTCGATGTCCAGACTCATCATTGTGTCGTTTCTTTTAATATTTTTAATTTGTCCAGATTAACAAAATTGATTTTTTTTTTAACAAGGACCCATCTGCTCGGTTCTTTCCTGTCGTATTAAACGCATTCTATCTCTCAAAAAATACATATATATACTGTTGACACGAAGTAAAATACTAACCAACTCTCCCAACACTACGCCCACCCACACACACATTTCTTTTTGTCTGTCTCTTCCATGAAACAGAAGCTTTATTCTCTCGCTGGCAGTCATATGCCGATCTGCCCTTCAGTGGACCCGGTGCCACGCTTGAGTTTTACATCTTACCACGAAGCTGGCTCTGGGCCCTGACACTGATCCCACACACCACCGCGACTCTCACAAGAACATAAACGAACACTATTGAGTGGCACGTCAGCAGTAAATTCATCAAAAGGCTACAGGTCACGTATGCCACAATTTTTTTTTTAATTTTATTGAAATAGAAGGTTCTTGCAGCCATCTCCATCATCTGACAAGAAGACCATGATATGAGCTTCGGTTGAACAATGGTTGCAGTCATTCCTCCATCCGCTGGCTGGCAGCACCATCATACTCACACCCTCTCCCCCCTCCAGTAGGCGCACTTTGAACCTCATCCCCACCGGCTATAACCTACTTTGTCCACATACAGAAGAGTGGAAGGTGGGTGGGACTTTAAAATGTCAGGCAGATGGAATGGGTTTTGCTATAAAACAGACTAGTTATACAAGATACCGTATTGTTTCTTTTTCGTTTTGTTCATTTCGTTGGGTCCTTTTCTTTGCAAGGTAGTGATTTTTTTTTTCAAGAAACTTCCTAGGTTTGATATTGGAGCCAGACTGTACTTTTTATCACTTATTATACTTATGTGAATAAGAAGACCGCCTCGTGTTTTAACAGATCTTTGTCTATCACATGAAAAACCGCCTGTGGTATATAGATATATACTTTTTAAACTTGGGATGCAGGACCTTTCATGACTAGGTCTAAACACATGTTTACTACTAGTAGGGATGTGAAGACTGTGTGTGTGAGAGAGAGAGGAGAAAGAAAGAATTAGTAAGAAAAGACCTATCTCAACAGTGTACTCCATATTTAACCTTTTAAATCACCATGACAGACACGATAGCATGAGGTTATTACCAGCTCCAACAGTTGCAAGAGTAACCACATACATAATAAAATAAGACAAAACACATTTTTTTATTCAGAACTTGATTTTCGCCTGACATGAAATAAGAGTCTTTTAAACAGTTCCGCTAGCCAGATGGCTCCCCCAGGGTCTATGCTGCTTCAATTATCTGCCTGGGTCTGATGTTTTCTCTGTGCTTCCTTCTGCCGGTAACAACCGTTACAAACTTACCGGACTGTGATCCTTCAGAGATTGTAAACTTAGCCACTCTTTGTAACTGTATAAAGTACACTTAAAGTATACCTGTAGATGAGGCCTGTGTGTGACAGAGAGAGAGAGAGAAAGAGAGACTGTGTGTGTTTATACTTTGTTTTTGTTTCTTTGGCTGGATGGTTGATTTTTTTCTTTCCTTCTTATTTGGTGAGATCCTATGATACTGACCAAATAAAGTCAAATGGATTTGTCAGAGTGAAAAAAAAAAATGCCACTGCTGTGATTTTATTGCAGAATGTATATTTATTTGTAGTCTGTTGGAGCAGCAATAGAAGTAGAACCTCCGGCAATATCAAATCCAGCGCTAAATATGAGTTGCCTCAACCATGGACAGGAAACGGTTGTAAATATCAGTGACAGTGCATAGTTGAAATTTTTATTGTTATAAATGACCGCGTGTGACAAGCATATTTAAAAGGAAGTAAGAATAGAAGAGGATGGAGACACTGAGATACAGAGAAATATATAAATATCATGCAGGGAATGGAGGAAGGACGGTGAAGCAAGTTTTGTTTGAAGGGAAAAAAAAACCTCACAGAACTGCTGGTTAGTGGAACTCAGTTTGAAATTATAATTTTGTTAGTGCAGCTACACTAATTCTGATCATGATGTGTACTATACTGATGTCATTATAGTTTAGTGTGGTCTTGTCTTGCTATGTATTTATATTAGCCTCTCATAGTTTAGTGTACTGCTGTCCTACCCATGTGTCTTTTGACTGGTATACTGGTGTTGTTACTGTGTATTTAGGTGCATGAAGGTGTTGCTTACATACGATTGCATGCCCCGCTGGTCATAAGTAAAATAATCCACTTTATATTCCTTTGTATGAAGCACGCCCCAGTATCTCAACCCTATTCTATTGATTAGTGAATGTAGCACACTGGTGTGAGATAGAGATACACCAGGTTGAGCAGACACCTCAGTGCTAAGGTACAAAATGTAAAAGTTTCAAATGTTTGCAAACAGGATTCAGTTTGAATTTCCACTCTCCAGCATAAACAAACATAAGGTGCCTCACTGAAACAATTTCATTGCACTTTCCTTCTCCTTCTCCTCCCGGCTGCATGTGGAATTGTTTACAGGGCTGACTGACTTGTCATGATATAGCCTTAGTTACTGGCTCGGCGAAAAACACTAATTCCACCCCCCACCCCCACACACACACACACCTCCTTCTCCCCTCCTCCTCTCATGCAGAAGTACATTCTTTTGTTTTGTGTATTGTGTATTTGTCATGAATACCATCTATTGACTGTACTCAATACTCATTGTGAATTCCAGTAGTAATCGTATTCCATGTTTGTCGGACTGTGTTGGCTGCATTTCATGTTCGTTTTAATTCTGTTTCCGTTTTACTCAACACCTCTATTACACATTTATGTCTCCATTACAACCGTGTTGTGATACAGCGGGCGGGTAGAGAAAGACCTTTATTCGAGTGATAACAGATTCAGAACCCTGGTTTTTATGAAAACTAATATATATTGGACTAAAATAATAAATAAAAGAATGAAATTGCAAGCAGTATATTGAAAGGCCACATAATTGTCGCTTACTTGCCTGCCTCTGTTTTTAGTCATCTTCATCAGGTCTGATTACATTACTCTCCTCGTGTTGGTGCTACGGTTCGCTAACGTTGACAGCAACAAGCAGCAACGCACGCAACGGCCAACGTCAGCAAACCGCAACAAGTGCTAGTCACCGTTAAGACTCCGCCTTCTTCCTGTATCCCTACCTCCACTGACTCACTGAATCCTCCACTCCTTAACGCCTTCATTTTCTGTTTAAAATCTTGTATTGAGACCTCGGCATACTTTTTGACAGATTTAAAAAATATTTTAAAAGAAAATGTCACCGAGCCGAAAGAGTAAAGAAAATATTAAATCAGGGGCTCTCTGTCATATCACTATCAAATTAAGATCCGTTTCAAAGGCGGAAGTTTGTAGTAATCCTGCAGTAACATTCAGCAAGCATTCGGTGGTAGGCAAACAGCCGTGGGCTGTGTAAAAAGCTGTGTCAATACGACTGGGTCACGTTTAAATTACCTCGTCAAGCTGTGATTCGCTCCTCGGCAGCTTTGCATTTCTTCGTGTTGGCCTCTCTTGTTTCTCTTTTGTCAGGTCTATTTTTGGCCTGTGGTTCCACACGCGTGGTTCTTCTTGATTACAGTAATAAGGCTGTTTGAAATGAAATAAGGAGATGCCATCTAACAAAGTGAAAGGTTTGATTAATGAAGTAAGGAAGGTCTTTTTTAAATCTTCTGGGCATTGTTGCTGGTTTTTTTAAAACCTTAGTATGGCATTGTTGCTAACATCGCTGTGGCTGGTTGCAGTCTCTCTGCTCCTGGGTATTTTTCCTTTTTAAATTTTTGTTCTATTTACAGAGTAAGGAACTTTTAATAATGACCCTCAAGCCATAGGATCTTTTGTGTTTAATTGTAACTGAATTAAGTTCATTCAGAGTAATTACTTCAAATGACTTCTAAATTACAACTGAGTTGTCAGAGAACCTTGTGAACTGGCCTGGGTGTGAGCAAGTAATTAACAGGCTGTTGAATTCTTGCTGAGTCACCTAGTAGTGTACACTTGATTTGAAACAAAGAAAACGGTCATGCCACAACACATACTTTACAAAACCAACAAGAAGAACAAAAATAGCAGTCAAAAACTACAATGTGAAAGGGATTAGGAAGCAGGCATCTTGTCCATACAAAGAGTAAGAGAACAAACTCTTGCTGAAAATGATATGTTGGAGTAGCCTCCCATGAAAAGCAGAATTGTGTGGTAAAACTCTGAGCATTAACTTCGTTCAATTCAAGTTTTTCATCATTTCTAAATCCCAGAAAACTATGGGATTAAAGAGCTTGATCAAATGGAGAATGAGAATACCCGGGATATAAGGTAAAAGGTAGGCTGTTGCACCCCTGAATTCAACCACTGTCTAAAACGAATGGAAGGTAAATTGAAACAACAGTAAGTTTCAATGATTCTTACATGATGGTGAGACACTCCAATAGTAACCTTGGAATGTGAGGCTTTGAACTGTATTATGTCATGATTGCCAATAAGAGTCCAACCTTTGGGACACACCTCCCCGACCCTTTGTGTCCTGCTCCTACCTGTTTTTGTTGTTCAGGGTGTATTTTACCATCAACACCTTAAATTCTCTTCTAAAAGATGTTTTATGTCAACGAGTTTGTGCAGATTTCTTTACCTTGTATGGATGTTACTGGTCTATCTCACCTGTAGTAACCGATTCTTGCTAATGTCCAGAATTATCTCCACCACCCCTACTGCTAGCACCAACATCACCTCCTTCACCACCACGACCAGAGGTGATGTTTACAAGTCTGTTTAAATGTTTCGTTCAAATCTATCTCACTAAAGGTGCATATATATATACATGTATACATAAAACTTTAATTATCCAGTTCTTATGATGTTCATACCTACACCACCATTGTTATTTCCCTGATTTCGCGTCCACCCCAACCGAGTCTTTAGCTTTTATCCGGGGTTTTATCTAGCTTTTTGCTATCAGCCATCATTCCAATATTCTATACCTTGTTTGTCTGATCCAGCGAATTACAAAGAAAAAGTTGTGTGTTGGTTTTCATTTCCTTTTTTTTTTTTTTTTTTTTTTGAAAAAAAAAAACCCTCTGAGAATGTTTATTTCATATGCCATGTTGTTGGAGCTACTTTTACTTGCGGTCATTAACTTTGTTTCTGTTAGTAATTGAAGGGTTTAAATGTTGTATGAAGTGCTCCGAGCGACTAGCTTAAAACTAAATTCGTTTTACGCGCATGAATGGTAAACAAAACAAAGCGGGAAAGAGCACTATGGGAGTTAGTAGGTCGTGCCGATATCTCGTGTGCGATTGGTCGACCTCCAGACCAGTCGACAGCCAGTTTTCCGACGAGTAAATTGCTCAATCAGACCTCGACAATTTCAAGAGTGTTTAAAGTAAACAAGAATATTTCTTTCATTTACTTGTGAATAAACTGATATGTCTTCCCGTTTTGTATAGAAATTTAGATATGCGCGGTACGAAATAGTTCCCAGCCGCTTGAAGGCGGTCACTGAGGGAGCCAATCGCAGATGTTTTTAGTAGGCCACAGGTATACAGGCCCACAGTACAGCATATACCACACCCAATCACACTTTGGAAAATGTCTCAGTAGAACGCTTGTTAGAAATGTTTTGAAGAGGGTTTTTCACCAAAGACCATATTTCTGCAAATGTAAATAAAGAGGTCTCTTTAAGAAGTTGCCCTAAACGCATGTGTAAACATAAGTAAACATATGTGCATGCCGTTTTGTGTCCAAGCTGTCAGACTTCTTAAACTATCTGCAATCATGTAAAAATGTTTTAGGCAGAACAAGAACTTACACGACAATGAAATCTGAATAACGAGGGCTGAGTGAAATAACTCTTTTCTGTTAGGGCATGAGACTTGTCAAATAATTGTGGTCTTAGAGAGGCTGTCACTAAATAATTAGCGAAACATTTTTTGTCTTTGGTGGTTTTAGTCCAATAAAACACCCGTGAAGCTCTTTAAAGTTGAAATCGTTAATTCTTATATACATAGACGGATCATCTGAAATATCTCTGGACTTTAGTTTTCGGAATGCAAAACAAAACAACAGAAAAGACATCAAATAACTAGCAAATCTTCAGAGAGTATTTAATTTTTTTAATTCTACAAATAAATCCTCACAGAAGAGGTTTTTAGCTCGCTGGTAACATTACACCAGGCTGAACACTACACCCTGTGGACTATTTCCTGTCTCTGAACCAGGAGTCTAAGACAAGGTGCCAGACCTGGCCTTTTCTTGTCTGATCAAAAATGAAACAAATACAGGTGTTAGCTGCTAACCCACAAAGGGTGAGTGTTAGTCAATACCGCAGGCACACAAACCAGGAAGTCATGCGGTCAGTTGCAGTGAGAATAAAAATTAACTGGCAACTTGTGCATTATAAATAGTAACAAAAACAGCTCAGGAAGTGTGCGATGTATTTTTTTCTTTCTCTCTCTCACTCACACACAGAGCACAGCACAGAGCCACTGGGTGTCTCTCGCTCAAATTTTAAATTTAAAAATGATCAGCAGAGAAACTATGAGCTCAATTTCTAAACAACATCTACTTGATAAAAGACAGTGAGCAGTAAGTTTTCTTGTTTCTGTGCGAATAAAACAAATAGCAGTAGGTTGCTCCGGCTTCCTTCTCACAATCTGGACTGAATGATATGATACTGTTGATGCCACGTGGGTTGTAATGGCGAATGTGACCTTTTGAGATTTTTTCCTTTCTGTATGATATTTGAAAGCTATAATATATTATAGAAGTGGGAGGAGAGAGTAATTCTTCTTTTAATGGTTTTGTTTGGTTGGTTTTTCTTTACTTTTATCAAAATCTTTTGTCAGTCTGTCAAACTCCTTGGGTTTTTTGTTGGTATTTTTGTGGTGGAGGGAGAGTTGCTTTTTCTCCCTCATTCTCCCATCTCACTCACCTTTTGTTATATTCTGGCATGTCACTGAATGAGACTTCTGTACTTTCACAAGGTCGGCTTTAAGATGCATTGTCATTATTCTTAACAATTAAAAAAATGCTTCATTTCAAGGAAGAGCTTAAACAAACTGTGGATTCAGAGGATTTCCGTCCATGATAATGAAGAGCCAATCAGCGAACAGTGCAAGGCGACCCTCGCTTGCCTTCAGCTTTCACTAAAGTTCTATTATTCACGACCCACATTACATTACTGACAAAAATTTCCGCATATTAAAAAAAATAATAATGGCAGTTCTAGCAAGAAAGCAAAGACATAACGAAAAAATAGTCCATTTTTGCTCCGCCTTCGCGTTTTCGCGCCAACCAATTGAGAGACAGGAAAAACCTAGCTAGACGTGTGTGATTGGTTGGTTTGATCAGCAGACATTCTCATTCTCCTTGCGTTCTTTCTCTCTCAAGCTCTTTTTCTCCTTTCTTCTTTTTCTTTGACCCTGGTATTCCTTCTTTCTGTCTTTTCTAAAGTGCAAGTAGCGTTTGTGTGTGTTTTATGTCTATGTATGTGGGTTGGTAAGCGTGTTTCTGTGAGTAGTGAGGTGTGGAAGGGGAGGGAGGATCACGGTTCTCTATTACATGTATGCCGTATCAGGCCAAGTGAATAAAAGATCAAAGCACTGGTGGTGTGGTAATGTCGTGATCATGTCAGCCATCGGACGTGCTACTGCATCAGTGCTGCCAGACTGCAAGACCACGTGTTTGGTGAGTGGTGCGCCGTGGTCCGCTGTGACCAGCCGAGCTGCTTATCTCCCCTGTCCATCGGAAGCATACAGTTTGTTAATTAAAGAAAGTAGAACTGAGAGGAGCCGTCGGGCGCGTGCCATTGTTTACCAGATCGATCCGTCAGCATCTTTCCTTTCATCCATAGCGTGATTCTCACACTGGGGAGGGCAATTCATTGTCTGTTCGACTCGGAATCAATGTCGAGATGAGCGGTAGAGCAGCTTGTTGTAAAAACAGGAGTTGTGTGCCCTTAGACCGTAGACTGGGCAAAGTTTGTTCCGGAGCTGTTAACTGAAAAATAAACTCTCTCTAACACACACATAACACAAAAACGTTCATATTGTTGTCATAATCTCGACAAACTTTCGTGTATATCATGAAAAAGTAATAGATTTTTCTTTTAACTGAAGCGGAACAACCAGCTGAAGGCATATCTGTGAATATGAACCAGACACGTTGCATTTTCAATACTAATTTTTCTCTGAGAAAGGATAATTGCATTTTTAAAGTCATGTTAAGCTGCGCTACAGTTTGCTTGTCAAGGTTCGTTTGTTGCACGTGCTGCAAGGGCCTGCAACTCATGACCTAGAATCACTTTTTGGCGACAGCTGAATTATTTGTTGTGGTTTTTGTTGAGTTAAGCACCTTGCAGAGTGGTATTTTCAACGAACGAAGACAGAAAATTGTTGTAAAAGTGTTTGCCGCGAATTGATGCAGAAATCGGTGTTGGCTGAAAACCTTTAAAAAATGTTTTTAATGAAATAACACACAAAACATAAAAATTCTACAGCAGTGTAACAGAAACCAGGGCTAGAGACGGTGATAGTCCAGCCATCATTCTGCCACAATAAAATGGGAAGATTCAAGACAAAAATAAAAAAAGGAAGATAGAAGAAAAGAAAGAAAAGAAAATATAGCCACAAAAAGTTAAAATAAAAGCAGAGTATTTGGAGGTGAGCTATCAACAAAAACAATGCCCCCATTTCTTCCGGTAGGACATACAGGCTTTTTTTAAGAATTGACAAAAACAGTTTAAGACATCAAAAGAATATTAGCAGAAGTTGGTCATCTACATCAGCAAGATTTCTTCATCCTTTGTTCTTCGTGACAATGGATGTTGGAGTCCTGGCGTCTCGTGGGTGGCGTGTACACGTGGCGTAGGTGACTAAAGCTATCTAACAGTTTCTGCTCTGTCACACACGTGCACACTGCCACCCACACACGCCAGTCCGCCCACGCAGGGTATTCCTGCGCATGTCCTCACACATGCACGGAAGTCATGCCATGTGGGCATATGCACATGCGGAGGTTTTTTGTTTAAACCTGATTGCAGGAAATGAAGCGGCCGGCGGGATAGTGTAACAGTCATTTACATATCATATTCCGTTTTTATTGTTTATTTGTTTCTTATCTTTGTCTTTAATTTGTTCTTTCTTTCTTTCGATATTTGATTTTTTTTTCCCCCGCCTTCCCTTGGGATTTGCTTAATTTTTATTCTTTGTTTTTTGTTTGTTTGTTTTTGTTTTGTTTTTCTTTGGGTTTTTTGTTATATTTCGTGGGTTTTTTTTTTTTAGTAGTTTGTTCTTGTTTTTTTTCGTTTTACCTTTGTTTTTTTGTTCTCGTTCTTTTTCTCTTTGTTTGGTTCTTTCGGGTTTATTAATTGTTTTGGTTTTTTGGGTCCTTTTTTTGTTTTGTGTTAGTCAATAGAAAATAAACGATCCGGTATTCAACGAGAAATAAAGTTGTTTTTTTTTAAATAAATCCTTACTTTCAAGGATTCGTGTTAACAGCTCCAAGCGACCTTGACGAAAGCACCAAAGCCCAGGTTGCAGAAAACTATGTAATCCCTTACAGCCATCGCCCAAAGTGATTGGCTCAAGTCTACTAGTTGAGATCGGCAGGAGGCGGTGTTAGAGATGTTAGATAGTATCCTAGCTTCCAGTCACACGCTTCAAGAAACCCAGCGTGACATTGCCTTGCCTTACCTCTGCTGCCATTGGTGCAAAGCTCACGTGACATGTCGAGGCCAGTTTGCAGCGACTACCATAGGATCACGAGATAAGGCAAAGACAGGCTCTCTCCTTTGAGTAGAATTCCACCAAAAATAAACTGAACTGGTCGCAAGATGACAAGTGTCATCTACATTCATGTCGCACTAACAGTGGCATGTCACTGCTGTCAGTCCAGAACATATTTGTTATTAAGACTGTGGGAAGGAAGCGAGTGCATCCTATTTGATTTATTTGCACAGCAGCAAGAGAACTTATTGTTTATTGATTTCATTTCCTTTCATGGAGTGGATACTGAAAGGTTCTTGATTTTACTTGTGTGTGAGAGACAGTAAGAAGAATGTTTGTTCTCGAAATAACCACTCAAGCAAATACTTCCATTTGTTTGTGCAGCCAGGGGGTAGAGGCTTTACAATAATGACTATTATCTCTATTTAGCCGAGATATCTCTATATATATATATGGGCTATATACGTTTTATATATTTATACTTTTAAATATATTTATATATGGATACACATACAAAATGTTGACACATGTCCCAAGAGTAGAAGTAGACAAAGAAATGAGATCCCCGCAGAGGGAAGGAGAGAGGAAGGCAAACAAGAGAATAATCAGTTGGATATGAAAAATAAAAATAAAAATCCAGATAAGTCTTTGAACTGTTTTCTATTGTCTTCTCCACCCTAGCCTCTTCCTCTTCCGCCTGATCTTCCTACTCCTGAGGTTTGTTTGTTTTGTTTTTTGATTGATTGATTGATTGATTGCAGAGTTGCTTCAATCGAGCTACTTCTAGACGAGAGAAAAAAATGCATAAAGAAGCGAGTTGAGGAAGTAAAGTGCCACAGCAAGGTGAGATAGACTTTGTGAAAATATTGTGACAGCATCTTCTTGTCCGTGTACTTATTTAATTTTTAATAAACACCGTAGCTTACACAACACTCCAGATGCTATTAACACGCAAAACGCTAGTATAACGTGATCACGTGACCTGGACAGGGATCAGCCAATCCTAGTAAGCCACTCGCTTTTGGCGGATTTTCGGCCATGATGGATACTGGACAAACATTGTGATACGTTTGATAGTGTGCATTTTTCATTGCTGTCTTTCGATGCTCCATTAAACTACTACCTGGCATAGTGAACTGGCAGTGCAACACTTGACTGCATTGACCACACTCTCTCTCACAACACACACAATAACTTTTTTAAAAAAAATGTTTGATCCTCAAGCCCTGTTCTAATAAGCATTTAAATGTCATTAGCTGCTGATACAGGTGAGAATCTAAAAGGATGACGAATGAGTTTCAGGAACTAACTCTCACCCTAACAAATAACACATTCAATCTACTTCCTTACAATCCAATGAAAACAAAAAAAAAAAAGAAACTTGTTTCTTGAAATCTCTTTCTCTTTGCAACTGTACGTCCATCTGTTTACTGGCCTGTCGTAGACATTCGTCCTCTCTCCCTCCCCTTCTCTTCCTGTCTCTCCTCCCACTCTTGTTTTCATACATTGACAATGTTTTCTGAAAATAGACGAATCGTTATGAAATATGTAAGTATTATGAGGAGCCCACCAACACGGCCAGACAGGAGAGAGGTTGGCTCTTGTCACCACGTCGGCTGCATGATGCGCCTGTCTGTAAAAGTAATTGGCTTCTTCAATTATTTATTGCAACAGCAGTTCGTTCAATCAATACTGAGTAGTTGCTTCCTTCCCTCATCGTTTCTTTCCACTCGGGTGTAACTCTGGCCGGCCTGATTGTGCTGTAAGATGTCTATCTGGTCGCGAGGATGATAAAGAACCGGAGTACGGTTGTTTATGTGTATTTTATATCTGGTGCTGCTTATTATTTTTTGGGGAGTCTATTCACGTGTCCTGTTATTAACAAACAACACCGGCACAGTCCTTACTTCGATTGTTCGATTTCCTCTTTTTTTTTTTTCTTCTTCTTCTTTCTTTTTTCTTTTCATTTTTTGCTTTTTTTCTATTTTATCTGTGTGTGTTTTTTTTGTGTTTTTTTTTTCTTTTCTTTGTTTTTTTTTCCTTTTGTTTTGTTTGTTTTGTTTTGTTTTTTCTGGGGTTTTTTCTATTAACTTATTTTTTGCTACAGCAGCAAACTCGTTTTTCTCCCTGACGTGTAATGTACTTCAAAGGAAAGTGTTCTCCGAGTTATAAACAAAACAAGTTAGTAATGTTTAATCGTTTTGGAGGGAGGGAGAATTTATTAGAAAATATATCCCGTTCTAGTGTACTTGTGACCATGCCAGCACCCTAGAATACTGCTCTGTCATTCATTCTCTAGCCTGCTTGTGATAGCATGCCCTTTTCATTGCTACCTTGTGGTACTCCATTGAGCTTACTAGCAGCCAGAGTGTATGAGTCTGGCAGGGTTACTACCCTGCAGGGCAATAGGTGGCTACCTTAACTACCTTCACACACATCGCGATGCCTTTATCGTGTGCACATAATGTTGCTGTGTCTCCGTAAACTGCAGACGATGCTGCTGCTTTTGAAGGTGGAATTGATGCCATTACCTCTGTAATAACACGCAATTTTCAAGAATTACATAGGTTTCAAAGACAGCCAGTTTCCTCCCCATGGAATTTGTGCGCGAGCAAGCAGGTCCTACAAAGGGTCCACAGACCTCATTATAAAGTACACACGACTCTGGTCAAAGCCTGTCTCAGAAAACATTTTTTATGTTGTCGATCCAGCTGGGAGGGAAAAAATACTTCTACAAACTTTTCACTCTACATTCGGTGAATAGCACTGCTAGGCCTTTTCACCCGATCAACTGATTATATTGTACTTTTTTTCTTCGTTTTGGGTGGGGGAGGTGGGTCTCATACATGTTGAGGTCGCTGACAACAACAACAGCAGCGACGGCGACTACAACAACAGCGACAATCATTCCTTTGCCTGTGAATCGCCGCCCTTGGAGACAGGGCTTGGAGGAGGAGGACAATATTGGGGAGGTGGTGAATGCAGCTTTTGACTTGAACCGTGACTTGCTTTGTGACAGCCGCACGGACCACAGGTAGCGCGTGCAAAAACACAAGCTGCCGTTGGTCGTGCGGTGATTCTGTTGGCGAGTTGATTCCTGCACACTTAAAAAAAATGTCTTTCTTTCTTTCTTTCGCCTTCTTTTTTCTCAAAGAGCTAGCTCCGGGTTTGTTCTGGTGTGCCGGGCCATGTTTGGTTTCGGCGAATAAACGCGTGCAAACTGGAGATAACCAGCTCCCCTACTGCGGCTTGCAGTGGGCTGGAGTGCGGAAAGCCAGCCAGATTCCACTCACCTGTTAACCTGTGCGAGCAGGAACTTTTTTTTCTGCACTGCTAGCTACAGAGTTGCTCGCCCCTTTGCAAGCAGTGCGGTGGGGCAACGCAGCCAATACAGTGAAGATCGGATGTTCTTGGTTCAGATTTCGTGTCGGGCACATTGTTGTTTCTCTGCAAGTTGCATCTGTGATATAGTCTTAATTGCTGACTCGGCATAAAATATTAATTCCACGCCCCCCTTCTCCACCCAACCGCCCCTTTGCCAGGACATACATTATCCACACTTTTAAAATTATCAGAGTGCAAGTCTGTTGAGTCCATCTAATTTTTAGCGTTGAAGAAATTGACAGTCAAAGCTAATAGTTAAGAAAATATAAATTATGTATGTGACCATATGATTCGTATAAAAATTGTTTTCGAATTCCAGAACCAAAGACACACTTTAAACATAATTTTTTGATAAGATGCATCATTGAGTGCACTGAAGGATGATAGACAAGGATATGTATGTACAGCTACAGCCACGTAGCAAAATGTTTGTTGTCGCAGATGTTTATGTCTGCTGAACCACAAGAACACAAACTTTCCCATGTAGGTGCAAATGGCCGGGCTTGTGTTACTGTTTATACTAATAATTTGCATGAAGTGGTCCGGATACCGCTTGAGAATGCGCACACTCTTTGCGCATCCATCTTCTGCTCCAACGAAGATCGATTTAAACGGTTTATTAAAGAGACCAGGACCATTTAATTTAATTAAACATTCGCAGCAAAATATTCCTTTGATTAAAAGATTTCGAGATAATGTCAGCCATTTATTTTCTGTGAAGACTTTTCGTAACATCAACAGTCTTGCAAGTTAGAAAAGTTTTTTTATTTTGCAGATTTTAAAAGTTCTGTTTTGGCCTTTAAAAATGTTCTGTGGAGATTCCTTAATGCCTTACGACATTTCTTTCAAACCAAAGTTTTCTGTTTTTCTGGTTGATGGCCCACCGTTAATGACAGAATCTTTTGTAACTAATATTCTCGTCTTATTTCCGTTTATCCGGTGTATTATATCCTGCTACAAGAGACAATTTTACAATAAAAAAATTCCATTTGTTTGTCAGTTGTTACTCAAATTCTAAATCACATGGGTTGCTACTTTTGAAGAGAATGGATGACTCCATGCACCTGCACACACACACACACGACCTGAACAAATATTAATAGTTTTCCACATGACAATAAAAATTTACAAGTGACCAGTCATGTGAAACACTTCAGTGAGCTTGGTTTTCCCCAGGTGATGCGAACCTGTATTCTTTATTTCATAGTTATCGCCAAAACGCCTGCAAAAGAATCAATTAATGTTGTTTATTCCAAACTAATGCCAGACCATCCTTAGTCATACTTGTGGATTCAAAGAATGGTCTGATTACACGTGGTAACCTCCCTACAGAGCTGTGGTTGTTTATTAGTAGGAAACACGAAGATCACTCAGTCACCATTACCAACGGTCAATAAAAAACTGGTTCTCCGTTATGTTTTAATACCTGTGTCCTCCTTGCATCAACAAAGGCAAATGACAAAATAATTTGATCATCTTGTGTCACTTCCGTTTTTCTAGTTGAATATTTGTGGTGTCTGCATCTTCAGTTGATGGATGCTTTGTTGAGAGTCCGTGATGGCTTTCTCTCGTGTGAAGCTCAACTTGACGGAGTCCACAAATCTTTGTCAAAGCCATATCTCACTTCAGCTCCTCGCTGGCAAATCATAGTTGACGACCAGGTAAATGAAAAGCAACAACACAGTGAAGCTGGGGCCTTGATGATGATTGCACAAGACTCGTTCTGTAAACTAATTTAAGATCACAGTGATTATGCATTATTTATCCGTAGACTAATCCAAATAAAAACACTTCAGTAATTCTTTGTATTTTTAAAACATGACTACCTCTCTCCTCTCTGTCGCTACAGTTAAATCCATTCTTAACAATCGTTAAATAATCCCAATTAGTGTATCATGTAACAACATCAAAACAGTTTCCACTTTTTAGACCAGAGTTGATTTATGTGGATAGCTGTACTTACTGTAATTATTTTGTATAATTATAGGTGATATCTCAAGAAATTGCTTGGTTCACCTTACACAGAACTTTTTTTTTCTCCTGTGTATATCCTTTCATCTGAATTTGCTTTAAAGGCAACATTCCAATGAACATCTTGCTCTTTTTGTTATTTTTATATCAGTCCTTATCGCATCAAACTGTTTTTCGTTGTCTTTAGAGCTGCTTGCCCTAACGGATCCAGTTCTGTTCATCCTTCTTCCGTTGGTTCTATAACTTTATGTCATCCCAGGCTCCTTCGTCTCACATTGGACCGAGCTCCTCCATGTCTGTCTGGGTCTCCCGACCCTGCTCTGCCCCTGTGGGTTCCAGTTCAGAGCTTGTCTCGTTAAATTGTCAACAGGCTTTCACAGGGTGTGACAAAATCCAGGCCCCACTTCCGCTCCTTGATGTCTTGGGCTGGCAGGTTTTTTGTTGGTTCTCCCACAGGTCTGTACTGGAGATCTTCTCGAGCCATCTGATGTTGAGGATGTGTGCAGACATCTGTTGACAAATGTCTGAATCTTGTTGATGATGGTGTTTGTCCTACTCCATGTCTCGGATGACATACGATGAAGTCATTTATTTCAGTGTGAAAGCTTTGATGTCAACAGCTGCTGACTGAAGCCGGTACATTTACATTTGTCCTCCTCACAGTGTTTGAGGACATGGACATGTAATAATACTTCCTTGAGTCTTAGTGTTAAGCAGGTCAGATAATCATTCTTGTTTTTATTTCATGAATGCTGCTCTTGCTAAAAATAATATCTGGCATGCATATACGAGAGTGGATAGGTGTAAGTACATAAAACGCAAACACACACACCGTTGTGAAGGTTCAAAGGCTAATAACTGGCTAGCCCCCTGGTGTGCGCATCACTGCGCATGTCCTTGAGGTTGCGCACTGCAGTTTCTTTCCGCTGCCTGCCTTCTGCGCCTGCGTGACCCGGGCGGACAGCCAATCGATTTCTTGCAATTTGAAAATGATTGCCCGTTGAGGATGCCTTGAGCTCAATTAGGCAATGGAGGAAGGTCGTTTGGAGGCGGAAGGAAGGCTGTAAATAAATCATGGGCGAATGGCACTGCAGGTGAGGGGGGAGGCAGACTGAGCTCGTGTCGCGGCGGTCAAAGCGGGACAGCGCCTGTCGCAGGTCAGACAACGCTTGAAGGTGTACAGGTGTGACATGTGGGAAAAAATGGGAGGAAAAACGGCAGCGCTCCTGAAATAGCAACAAACAGAAGAAGAAAAAAAGTCCAAGCAGAAAAAACTATCTTATGAACGTCTACTTTCAGGCATCTCTGATCTTAAAATTTCACAAGCAGAAACAGCTAACACTGGCACTCCGCTCGGCTGGCGAGGATCTCTAGAGAGCCAGACATGAGACAGCTCCATGAGCCCCGTTCTAAACGATGCCCCGTAAGCCAGACGTCGCGCCCTCTCGCGGGCATGCAGTTAGTAAAGTGACGCACCGAGGGTCCGTCGTGTCGGTAATCAATAGCGCGTGAATAACAACGGAGCGACTCCGCGCGCAGATACGGTGACGCCTCGCTGGGGACGGGTGTCACCCCCTCCCAACACGCACGCACAATGAGGATCAGAGGAGGAGCGAGAACAGACCTGTCCGGCCTGCCAAACGAGCTTCGAAGCCGTGCTGTCTCCTCTATCAAGTTTTTTAGTTTTAAAGATGCCGTTTGAATTCTTTCATCTTGGAGTAATTAAAAGAAATTACGGATTGTGTGTTTGTGTGTGTGTGCGAGCGCGTTCGTTCGATTCAGTGTGCAGTTTTATACGGTGCGTGCGTAGGTGAGGAAGTGCAGGCGTGTACACTCGCACGCGAAACGTTAATGGAGAAGCCTTCGAAGCTAATTTTTATATCCAAACACGTCTAGCGACTTAATGGCCGTCCCACCTAGCCATCAATCACCAAGCCAAGCTATCAATGAACCTGCTGCTCTAAAGACCGCATCGTAAAGGCTGCCTTGCACTTCTTGCGGAAAACCTTAATAAGCCACATAGACAGGCCCCGGCGGTCATTGTGAAAGCTCGGCTACACCTCAGTGCACGCGGGAGTTACAAGCAGCGGCAACATCGACGGATCGCTTCCCATTCGACAATGATCCAAACTAAGGTATTTTTTTCGGCGCAATATTCGTTTACGTAGATCAAGGGTGATTTTTTTTTAAATTTTACTCCTTCACCTTTGTGTGCGTGTGAGTGAGAGAAGAGGAAGGATTTCTTCCTTCTGTCCATCATCATTCAACTCACTCGAACTGTTGCGACCCTCCCTCCAAGTACCTTGAAGGACAGTCTTAGAGTGTCATGGCGGGTCACAGGGTTAAACCAGACCAACTTTTGCGACCAGACCATGCTCTAGAACTTCAGCAGAGCCATCCTTTAAGCTATACAGTTTAATGATCCTGAAAACAATATTTTTAGATTTGTTTGGTATGGGTAGGTGAGCATTTATACAATTTTGTGCTATCTTGGAAATCATCATAGCCACCTCTACCCCACAGTCCCACCCTTAAAAGATGGCAATGAAGAAATGAATGACAATCCCTCCCTCTTGCTTTTAGAAGGGCCATCACGAAGTGTGTGTGCACGAGCATCACAGCCACTCGGCAGGCCGTGAACATGGCGCGGAGCCCCCCGTGAGGTGAGGCCAGCTCACTGTTTACCATCCTCCCGCTAAACTCGTCCCGTTAGCAACCCGCACTCGGCCCACCATCAGCAACAGGCAGAACTTGGCGCCAATCGATGTCCGTGGGTCCGCCTCCTCCCACCCCTAATTGTTCCCCTTCCGCTGAACAAGGCTGCTTTTTACGCTAATGAAAAATCGATCACAGCTCAACAGGAGTAAACCAAGTTTACGCCGATGCTGATAATGGTGCAAAATGTGTTTTTAGGGGGTTTAAAGAAGGTTTGATTAAAATCCGCACCGAAGCGCGCGCTGCCAGTGAAGAGAGTCTGATTTTGACGAGGGGCAGTCTTCACGGAGACTGAGCAGACGGGCTATTTTTAGCCCCGCGTGACGAGCTTCAATTGGTTCTGGATGAGAGCTGCAGGTTCTTTCCGAAAACAAAACCAGCCTGAGACGATTCCGGGTGTCGCTAAAAGTGGGGGGAGGGGTGGTTGTCCATTGTTTCCAGGTGTGGCCGAGGGTGAAACTTAATTGGGATCTCCATGGCGGCGGTTTGGTGGCCAAAGAGAAAAGCCGGGCCTGAGATATCTCGGCGGTGAGTGAACAACAAAGAAAGCACCTTCATAGTTAGGGACGTTATCGAGCTATTCGCGGGTGGGTTCGAATGACTGTGGAAAAGAGTGGCGATATCGTGATTCCTCATCAAGAATGGTTGTACGCTGATGGTGATGGACAGATTAGAGGAAAGAAAGGGACTGCAGGGACGAGGCACGATTGAGTGTCGGAGCGGAGCTCGGTCTGTTTCCACTGAAAGTTTGAAAGAAAAGGGGGCGACAAACCGTTGGAGTCTGCGCTTCATTAACCCCCGCACCGTGTTAGCTGCCTGGCTGTCGCTGCAGAACCGCCGGTGCACTGCGGATTGCATTTATGTTAATGTGGGTTGAAAGGTCATTCCCTCGCGCACTTTATGAATGGGCAGATTGGCGGCTGACGAGTGACATGATGGATGGTCTGACAGCAGGAAGGCACTTAACCAATCACGATTAAAGAGTCTCACCTTGGCTCGACAGACAGGCAGGCAGACAGGCAAACAGGCAGACAATTTTTTTCTTGTTCCCTGTTTATTCTTTACTCTCTATTTTTTTTTATCTTTTTTTTTTTATTTTTATTTTTTAGATTGAAGCAGTTCTATTTACATGTGCTGTTGTTACTTTCACTCTTAGTGGATGCCAAATACCAACTGCGGAAATTTATTCATATTTCTCTCTTTCAACAAGTTGCGATGCTCTCTACCATCCTGTCAGCTGTCTTACTGGAAAGTTCCATTGCGTGCCCCCCCCCCCCACTTACCCTTCATCCCCCACCCCTATCCGCTCACATACTCGCCGTTTCTCCCCGTCTTTCGCCAACATCTCCCCCAAAGTATCAGCGCCCTGTGCCCGCTTCTCCTCAGCCAATCAGTTTCCGTCCATCACAAGCGATTACGCCACGTGACCCTCCGGGGTGCCTACCTTTCATTACCATACCATCCCCCCCCACTTCCACCCCCTTCCAGCGTCACGCCCATCGTGTCGACGTGGACACGCACTGGCTGGCCGTCTGGCCGGCCCGAGTCGGAGCGACACCTTGGAACAACAAGGGCTGTCACGCTTCCAGTTCGCGATATTTCTCTTCGAGTCTCGTGCTGGGGGCCCGGTGCCTGCCGTAGCCTGTGCCAATGTTTGGATTGACCGCGCGCCCTCCGCTCGTGAACGCCCACGCACGTCGAGCACGATGAAACATGCATCGTGTGATGACGACGACAAATGCGATGTGCAACATGTTGAAGAGGATTTCTTTCCCTCGTGCACTTGCATGATTTGTTTTATTTTCGGTGGTTGGAGAGTTACAGTTGGCTGCTGTTCTCGAAAAGCATATTAAACTAAAACCTTATGTACGTTCAAGTGTATGGGGTGGGTGTGCGCATGAGTGCGCGCGCGCTTGTTTGAAAGACCTATTAGAAAGATAATAAATGTTCTTGAGAAATTCAAACCTTCACTACTGGGATTGAATTCAACTTCTGCGCTGGTAACCTCTTCTCACAAACGAACTTCCACTCTTCCAACAAGCACTCCAGAATCTTCTCTGCAACTTCCATGTCGACTCACAAATTTTCAGATGCTGAGGAGCATGCAGTTACTATGACTACCTTTGAGCTCCCTCACAAGGGACAACTGTTCGCTCGGGATGGATGCTGATGGCGATTGAGACTGATGGCACAGCCAGCCCCCATTTTTATGCCTGTGACGCTGGCAACAGCCACTGGCCAGATCATCGACCTATTAATAACCATCGAAATAAGTCCCAGTCCATAAGATTCGATGGAATCTTCTTAACTTTATTTGGTAAGTGGACCGTGTCTACTCCCTCGGGCCGTGTCCTCAAACCATCCCCTCCACTGATCTCTCATGGTGCTTTATCTTACAACATTCGTCCGTCGCTGGATTGATTTTAAAAATGGGGAAAGCAGTTGAGATGGAGGAGAGAAGTTACAACTAGCAATAATCAGAGAAGGGGTAGGATTGGTGTTTTACGCCGAGCCAACAACTAATGCCGGTAAGACAGGTAGCCCTGTAAACACCTGACGGCTGCTTCTTTGATCTTTCCTTCTTTCCATGCAATATAGAGAAGGGAAGAGGCTGTAATCACTGTAAGATCCAGGTGGAAGGGGAAGAGAAGGTGAAGTTTACTCGTTTCCTGCGGAACTATCCCCTGTTTTGTGTTTCGGGTTCCTCATCACCTTGGGTTTCGTGTATCAATTGCTTTTTTTTTTTCCTTCTGTTCTTTTCCAATAATACTCAGTTTAAAGCACCAACATACAAATACTCCACGCGCAGCTCCCGCATTCCTATGAATCCACCCAGCTGTCCCCCAAAATATCAGTCTGTGTATATTCGTCCGTTCATCCATCTCTCTGTCTGCATTCACCCACAGCTCGTGTTCATATACACGAACGACAGACAGGGGATGGGGATGCCTGTTGGAAGTGGAGAAGTAGACCTTTTTTTGTAATCTTTTGAAAACATGGCCGCTTGTTTCTCAGTTGTTCATAGGAGGGAGAACTTGGGGAATTGAAGAAAGGGTGGTTAACGTCCCAAAGCAGCAGTCAAGCGTAAAGGAGAAAGTTTGGTCAGAATGGGTCCCTGAGGGGCGCCTGTCTGTTGTACTTAGCAGCAGCAATCAATAAAGTGGGGCCAAGGGAAGGAACTGTTTGCGGAAATGGCCGGCCACAAGCCGCGCGTTCGGCTATAGGGCGGCACGCATGCGGCGCGCCATTGCAAGTGAAATGCGCGTGCGGCGCGGCCTCGTACCGCGTGCGGTCACCGCGCGTGACACGCTGCCCTCTAACGAGAGGCGCTTGGCAGTGATGAATATTGCACCTCTCACACGTGTTGTGTGCACTACACGTAAAACAAACTCGCCATTTCTGCAGACATAAAAAACTACTTTTCTGTTTCCTCCCCTTCGTTGCCAGCGGAGCAGTCTCATACCGCGTGCCGCCAGTCCTGGGAAGTTTTGGTATCGAGGTTCACTTCTCGTATAGGGCACGCTGTGGATGCGGCGTCTGTGCAGAAACTGGTTGATATTCCGTTTAGCCTCGCTGTTGTTTAGTGTAAAATATCTACCCTTCCACCCACACCCCTATCTCCTTTATTTCACCGTTGTCAGAAATGTGATCACATCGCATCCCAGTCGTCATTGCAACATTTCCCACACTTCTCCCAATGGGGGTTGCCAAAGAGAAGCATTCTCCTTCAACATCGTGGAAATTCCTTTCCTTCCTCTTCACCACCAGTGTCTGACTGCGATATCAAAAACACAGTGATAACAACGGAAAGGTAAAGGACCGCTCCATGACCTTTTGTTCGTTGATTGAGATGTCAGAGAACTCACTTGTGTGAGTGCGGTTTTCATCCTCTCTCTCTCTACTTCCTTCCCCAACCCTCTTTACCACCCCGTGCATCAAAAGTATTTTCATACAACCTCGACAAACATGGTGCTAAACCACTCTTCTCCTCGGGCAACACGATCTTCAGCCCTCAAGCGTACCGGCAACAGAGGCAAAGATATCTTTTCTTGGCAACTTAAATGCTTGTTGTCGTGGAGCTCGCCATGTCCGTGGTGAAAACCTCCCGTCCAGATGCCACAGTTCACTTGCCTACCGCTCGTAACATAATTCACAGCCGCTAGTCCATCAACGGACACGGGCCAAATTTAGGCCAGCTTTTTCTACTGGCATTTCCACTACAAGGCCAATTACGTGGCGAAATAGAAGGAGTGCCGGGGCAAGCGTACAGGGGAAATGAGCGGTAAAAAGGACACCGACCACCCCACTCTCCCCCCTCCCAGAATATGGCCGACAAAGACGATCGATGGAAATTGAGTCTCGCTGCCGAGGTGAAGGTTGAGGGCCAGTGAAGAGCATAATGGTACATTCATCGGAGGGTTAAGTGGTGGTGATGGGGAGTAACTGGGTGGGGAAGAGAAGGTAGAAAGATGGAGGAGACAACAGGATGTCGAGACCATAGTTTTAAAATACCGATGTACAGAAAACAATCTTTTAATTTTTTTTCGAAGCCTTGTCGAAGGTGAGAAGGTCAGATGAAAGATGAACCTGCTGGAATATGGGTATATTTCGTTTTTTCTTAAGGAGGCATCTGCAGATGTTCCGTGAAGTTGAATGTTGTCTTATATAACAAAGGCCCATGGGTAAGAAATGGTCTTCGCCCAACTCGTCTCCCGACAATTTTACTAAAACCTACATCGACACAGTTTGTCCACAGTTCAAGTTCAGTCGGCTGCTTTTCTTTCTATTGCCTCTCGTTCCATCCTCTTGGGAAATTTTCATGGTGGCATTTTTTTTTTTTTTTAAGTTCAACGTAAAGAAGGGATATAATTCATTGACAAGATTATCTCCCATCTACACTGGAAAAAGTCTACAGCAGTAGTTACAAACGTGCAGCCGTTACTGTTTGCGTGTAATTAATTATTTTATGTAACCATCACAACTTGCAGAACCCTACTGAGATCAAAACCTGTTTTAACTTTTTATGGATAAAAATTTATAAAATATTAATAATTGGTGATAGTTTGTCGTGACAAGATTTGAACCAGTCGAAACCTTTGCGACCGATACAGACTGGCATTGTGTTGCCGGTCCCAAGCCAAGTATCAATAGACTCCACCTGACAGGTAGGTAGGTAAACGGCACACGTGACTGGACCTTAGCCACGGCCTCAACCGAGTGCTAGCAGCAACGGAGCGCGACATCAGATAGGCGAGAGCCAGCAGCTCCAAATGTTGCGCATGCCAGACTACAGCGCCAGGGCACTTCCGCCTGTTGAGTGGTCCGCACGCTGGGACTCTGCCATTCAATCTGTGGCGCCCTCTGTCAATGGCGGCTGCTCTTCCTCCATGCCTAAGATCTTATCGGCTCCCTCCCTTCCTCCACCCTTCCCCACACACCCCGGACTTTGTCAGGCGACAGGATACTGTGGCCCGCTGCTCGATTGTCCTGCCAGGCGACAGTTATAGGTGTCAAAGTGCACGGCACCAGCGAGGGGCTTGGGTCTCACTTTGGATCATGACTGGACGAGGGTGTCTAGTGGAACTGTGAAGTATCAGAGGAAGTAGGCAGTGCGAGTCTGTATGATCGTGTTTTGAGTGTATGTTATGCATGTGTGTTTGTGCGTGTGTACAGTGAGACGTTTGAATAAAATCGTAAGCAGTCTTTGTGTTCGGTCATCAAATGTTGTCTGACTTTTTTACATCATGTCTTGGCTACAGTATCCCCTTGGTAAGACATTTGCCCCATACGGACTGAAGATTTCTCTATGACATTTAGCGTTTATTTATTTTTTTAATGGCACGACCTGATGCACGGCTGTACAAATCTCTCCAACATCAAGAAGAGTGTGACCTGACTCGATGTGTGCTGTGCAGCCAGAACTGATGAGTTGTATGTGGGGTTGGCAAGGGTGAATTACTTGATTGCCCCGATCTAGAAACTAAGACTCACACCCAAGCAGCCACGTGTAAACCATGTAAACAGGTGCCGCATGAAGAGAAAAAAATTGCCTGCCCGATACGAGAAATGAACCCATGACAGTTGAGCCTCATTGTATTGGTGACAGGCGCCATCAGATGGCGGTATTTCCCGTTGGGAGGCAGGTCGAGAGTCGGGGTTGGAGGTCACAGTCGTGTTGGGAAACAGCTTACTTTTCTCAACTCCCTCCCCATTTGTCAGTTTTTAACACTGGACCAACGACGACCCGACAGGTCAGAAGGCAACCATCACCTCTCTGTAAGGCTGCACAGGAATGGAAGAAGGGAATGGGTAGGAGGTACAGGACAAATGGAAGAGTGAACAGTTTGTCGGGTGGGAAGTGAAGAGGAGGGTGTCCCAGACTTGGTCAACCCTTAGATGAGGACATCGTGAAACCGCCACCCCTACCCAACCTGGTCGATGTGGTCTGCAACCGAGTTGTACCCTGTCCCGTCGGCACAAACGTTTTTATCAGTCGGGCGAGGTGACGAAAACTGGATAGGCTACCCGGCTTTTGTACGCGCTAGGTCGCGTAAAACAGTTGACACTGATAACGGGGTGGCCCCGAGGTCCGTGTGGCAGCGCCGGCTTGTGGTAAGCAGACAGACAGGCCTCCCTCACAAACATGGCAGTTGAGTTGGGTGAAGGGAAGGGTGTGTTTGCGAGTCTGACGCCGCCACATCGCCACCACCCCTACCTGGCAGGTGAGAAACTTCCATCACCACGACCACCACCGCCGCCACCCTGCGTGCTTGCCGTGGAGGGCAATGCCAACAGTCCGAGGTTGTCGCCACAGTGACCTTCCCTTTGATCAGCCGGGGGTCAGGAACGCACGGGCTCACGCGTAGATAACGAGGTGGAGGACTGCAGGACCTTCGCAACCCTCCCCACCCCACTCGCCAGCGAGCTGACGACACTGCACCAGCCAGCGAGACCTACGTCAGCATCTCGCGCGATCTTCTTCAGCGCTTGGAGTTATCTACGCCTGGATGTAATTTGCATTCTTTGTTTTCCGTCTGACATTATCAGAGGAGAGAAGCACGAGGGCAAAATCTCCGCTGACTGAAGTCCCTTTCCAGTGAAACAAATCAACCAACAAACACAAACACACACACCTCACGCATTGGTCATTCCAGGCTCGAGCATTCTATTTGACCGCGTGCTTGAGTGGCGCGTGCGTAAAAACGGAGCAGGACTATTTCACAGGCATTGATTCTGACACAGCCACCCACGAGTCCCAGTCGCCAGTTTTTAGATCATAGACCTGACCTTATGCCACCTTGGGTGGCACATTCCTCTGGCCTGTGACTCTACCCGCACACCCGTACCCTGTAGTTACAGCACCCGGCCTGTCCAGCCTGATAGAGGGGATGGGGTACCTGGGGTTGCTGTGGTCTGGCTGTGGTAAAACAACGTTGAAGAGTAGTGAAGGGAACCTTTGGGTGTGAAGCCAGGACAGGTAAAAGAGTGGAGTTGGGAGGGAGAGGTTGTAGGGGATAGTGGGGGTTTGAGACGTATGTACAGTAAGTGGAATTAACATTCAATGAGGGCTGTACACTATCAGACTGCTGCTGTTGAGAACTATCCACCGACGAAATCGAATCCAGAGATATCTTCAGGACATCGAGGGAATGGTGTGGGCGGCGAGGGTGGAGGGGTGGTTGGGGTGGGGGACTAGGTGTATACGAAGAATACGTGTAAGCAAATAAAATGTAAGACGAATTAATGATTGTGACTACCGTGGTTTGAGTATCTCTCGCACTTAAGAGAAGATTATAGACTACTTACAGTTATTTTTATTTTTTTATTTTTTTTTTTTAATATTCATCGTTGTAGAGTGGCACCTTCTGAGTTACCTTAGAAAGTTTGGGAAAGACAGACACTGCCTGATGGTTGCAGGAACCTGAAACAACACAAGCGATTTTCGAAATGACAATACTTATGATAAACTGGACAAGATGCCGTTAGCACATTTTTTTAAATCCATCCACGAGTTGATAACTTTCCGAGCACAATTTAATTAAATTAGTAAACTAGATTACAATAAGGAAAGCAGTAGAGACAAAATGATTGTGAATTATCCAACGATAACAATGATGCGACTTGTCAAATTATCTGTGTAAGCCTATTTCAAGATGCTAAAATCTTAGCAAGTTATATACGTGACATGAAAGTAAATAAAAAAAAAAAGCTTGAAGTGTCTCCTAAACGACCTAAAGTACCAGATTTCATGTTGCTGTTTGTGTGTGGGTTTTTTTCCCCTTCTTTTTTGGAAGGGAGGGGATTCCATCAGGTGTAAATTATATGAATTGTACAAAATACAACCTTGAGTGGTAATACACTTCTGAGTATCGCGCCTGTTTGTTTGCTTGTTTATTATTTTATTTATTGATTGCATTAATTTTCATCAGTTCTAAAACCTTTCGCTTTCCTTCAAAGAAATGTTTATTTGACAGCGTTTTAACCTGTAAATTTATTTCACACAAGCCGATTTATCTGCTTTTACTTGTTAAAACAATATATCGCCCGTAAAAAACAATTTTTAATGCAGGGCTGTTTCTGCACGGCATGCTGGTGAAAGCAGTCTTCCCCTTAAAAGAAGTATAAACGAAAACTCAAACAAAATTAACGACATTGCTAGAAGTGCTGCACAAGTGGCTGGCTACCACAGGCTGCGACAGGGACATGCTGCGACACATGCAGCGAGGTCGGCGGTGTGCGAGCGAAATCACGTGCAAATGGCTCCGAAGGTCGGAGGTCACCCGCGCAACGTCTTGTATACCTCCCCAAGCGGCAAGGCGCCAGACAATGTTCTTTTATTGCCTCCTTCTTTGGTCTGTGCATGCGGTGCAGGGCTTTGAGGGCAGCAGATGCACACCCCTCCTCCTCCTCTCCCACGTGCAGGCAGGCGGCGGTTGGTGTACTCCCGCACTCGGCGGACAAACCAACGGTTGCCAGGCTGCAAGTCCACAAAGGTCACCTTACCTACGGCAACCGACACCACTCTTTCCCTTGCTCGCGCTCAATTAAATTTATATTTACACGTGCGGCCCTTTTGACTGGCCTGCCTTCGCAGGTGTTGCTTTATTTCCGCTTTTTTTCTCACTCTTCTTCTTTCGAAAAAGAGAATTATTTACCGTTTTGACAAGAGAAAAAAATCTCTTTAACCGGTCGAGCTCCGTTGTCCCTTGGCATGCCATTCGCGCCGCAAGGGCCACGCCCATCGCATGAAATCAGGAGGAGGAACCGACATTTACATCCGACAATGGCAAACGTAGTTAAATTTAAACCATGAAAAACTTTGTCGATGATGCATTGGTCTTTTTTTTTTTTTAGCCTGCCACCCATTCCTTGAAAAGCCCTCGTTGTCTGCAGACGCTGTTGTCTCCAAAGTGCGTTCATTTGCTGGAAAATCTCTCACATCTACCAGCCAGCCTTGCGTGACTCCGCCTTCTCCTGCTTGTCACCTATCAGGAAGCAAGCGCGCGCCTCCAAGGCTTCCCCCGACACTGCTGTCGACATTTACGATATTTTTCCCTCCTTCTCCCACACCACTAACCCCCTACCCTGCTTCCATCCCCTCACCCACACCACCCTTCCAAACACGCCGTTGGCAAGATGGACCATAAAACGGACTTCACGCCTCGGCAAAGGTGGGTTGTGGGAAGAGAAGTTTGGAGGAGGGTTTGGAAGGTGGGTGGGTTGGCAACGAAAGAGGATGGAGAGTGGGGAGGGGGAGAAGAGGGTGGTGGCCTCTCTTAGTGCCAGAAACCTACTTACCAGTCGCAGGGAGTGTTAATATGCACCCTGTGCTGTCCAATAGTCTTTCTTCTTGGCCACCCTCTCGAGGAGGGCGAGCAGCAGCTGTCGCCGCCACCGAAGTCGAGTCCACGTCTGCCCAGCGATGTTCACTTCCACAGATGGTGCAGAAGAACAGATGCTGTCTGTGGAGGGAGGGGGGATTATTCGGCTTAGGGTGTTCTGGTGGAAAAAGAAAAACTGGTGCAGAGCCAAACCTCACGTGCTCTGATCGAAGACGTGCGCGAGCCGCCGATGAAAACAAGACACGTTTCCAGCATCTTTCCCAGAATGCTCAGGAATCGCGTCTAGAACCGGAGAGAGACAATTTATCCTGCCTTTTTATTGCTTTGTAGACATATGGCCAGCAATAACATGAGAGGCTGGCACTCCAAAGATGCTTGGCTTGCATCCAGAAAACTGACTTTGGTGTGCTGATGTACTGGCGGTTGGCCAAAGGTAGTAATACCGTGAAAGCACACACACACACACACAAACTTCCATCATTGTTGTGCTAGGGTTGTACACATGCATGGAAAAGTTATGAGCTTGATGTAGCAACAGGCTGAAACATTTTGTCTCGTTTGGGTCGGCCGACGCTGCACTCGGCAATCCTAAAATTAAAAAAAAAATCCCAGTATTACTAAAGAGCAATCATGTGTGAAATATAGCCAGATATAACTCACACAGCATAGCCAAGGTCCCACACTGGCCTTGTGCTGAATTGTGAGGTCTATGGAAGGAGAACCTGAAAAAGAAAATGGCTCCAAACACTTAGGTGCAAGTTTTCTAAGGACGAACCTAAAGAAACTCAAAAGTGGCTAAAAAGCATGCATGTGATCGAGAAGTAAAAGAGGGCAAAAGTTTAGAGGCGGGTAGCGGCTGGCTATGAAGACAACATGAGACCCCTGTGTATACCCCTCTATCCCACCAATCACACTTTTTTCTTAGAGTTTTTAAGCTGCAAGTGGTTGCAGATTGTTTTTATCGTGTGGTGTATTTGAACTTTATTGAGGAAGAATCCGAGGGCGGGTTTTCTTGTTCCAGTCGTGAGGCGCATTCACCGTGACACGACACGAGGGAACTTTGTGAGGTTCGCGATTTGTCTGTCCTCGAAATGACGAGGCTGTGGCGTCTGCTGCTCTACTTTCCACCACAGTAGGAGAACCATCTCCTGTTTTCTATGCACTCGACAGTCGAACTTAAAACTTTACCGGCATCAGCGCACTTGACTCGATCGCAGACATAACTTTTCATCTGTTCACTCTTCTACAAGCGCAAGCTCGAGTGTGTTTGTGTGTGTGTGTTCATGCATGCGTATGTTCGTTCACGTGTAGACGCGCGTTTTATTGCAGTTTTCATCAACATTGTCAAACGATTACACTACTAACGCATGATTCAAACAGAGCCCACAATCCCCACACAGGATAAGTTGTCGACTGCAAAGATGGCGCATTTGGTGGGTGGACTAAACAGTAAGTCGTGAAAATGATTCGGCAAAGGTTTCCCATAATGGAAACGTCATATAATTAAAGAAAACTGGACAAAGTGTTCATACATCTAAGGGAAGGACACAAAAGACTTCAATATTTTTTTTTAATGGAGAGATTAGTTTAGGGGTGGAAGGTTGGGCATGGTAGCGTCCCCATAGTAGGCGGGGTGTCGGGCGTTTGCGCCTCCCAGCTTTCCCGTGAGCCTCTTTGCACGTCAGTAATGTCGCCAGCAGCAAACGAGAGAGCAAACAAACAGACCGCAAGTCTCGCCCGGCGAATGGGGCTCGATCGCACTCAACAAGCAACTGCTTCATATGCAAGTCCAACGGCCCCTCCCGCGTCACACTCGCCGGATCCCTCCAACCAAGTGCAGACCACCTCTCACCTCCCTCCCTCCGCCCTCTCTCTCTCTCGAGCACGGAAACGATCGAGGCGAGGCCAGGTCGAAGAAATAATTAATCTAGCGTTGCTGCTGTAATTACTGTGTCATTGACGCCACATTTGACAAATTCTTGAAGATGCTCAGCAGGTGGTGTGGTGGGGGGAAACGGAGAGGCGTGATGAATTTATCATTACAGGTATGATTTATATCTGTAAAAATGATCTTCGGGCTGTCTAGCTGGACAGGCTGATGAATACTTCAACAAAAGAACTGCGTGGCAGCGACAAAATATTAGACGTGCTGCTTGCTGGATGGGTGGCCGGGGGCGGAGGTGGGAGAAGAGAAGGAGTGGGACGTGTCAGAGTCCTGTATCGTTACCTGCCGTCGTCTCCTCTAACCTGTCAGTGCTCGTCGGTGACGACAATGGCGACCGCAGGACCGGTCTTGGTGGAAGTAGGGTAGCAGGGGATTTGGGGGTGGTTGGGAGGAGGAGAATGTCGCTTTGCACCCCTCCACCTCATCCCTCGGGCAAGACTAAGACCCATACCCGGGTTACGTGTTCGATCGCCTCCTGTCGTCCTTGCTTCCAGCAGCACCACTACCACCAACACCAGCGACCTTCACATCTTGGCCACCACGATCTGTCAAGTCGGCGGAGCAGTCTGTATAGAGGACTGGGATGGCTTACCTCGGATGGTTTACCTGGGTACCTGGTGGAGGGGTGATTCGGGCACCACCAGGACACCCTTGTAGAGAGTGGCTGTTTCAGTCATCTCTACCCATCTCTTCAGTTCTTACCTTTTGATGAAGGCTAGCGGTAGCAGGAGCACTGTGCCAGTCACCTCGAAATAAACGAGTAACTGTCACGTGGGCTGCTGAAAAAAAAGGGGATTAAATCGAAAATCTTCACTGGGTGCAAAGGATCGGTATTGCACGAGTCACTTCACAGAAGATTTGCTGGGTGTGACTTCAAGATACGATCTTTTCAAGAATTTTTGGGGTTTTTTTTTTTTTTAATTGGTGGGTGTAGGAAGATGAGTGCGAACAAAGAGATTCAAAACAAGAAATGTGACTTTCTTTTCCCCCTTGATAGTGAGAAGGAACTATCTTTTTCATCTTTTCCTATTCTTTCAACTGCCCCCAAACCGTGCCGATCAACAAAAACACACATTGGGTTTCACTAATCTGGATTTGTTTGCAAGAAGGAGGAACCTCGGCGAGATGCGTTGACAGAATGAATAACAACCCAGGGCACACATCAAGTATTCAGACGGTCAAGAATGTGAAATCAAGAGACCTACGAATGGGTTTCTTCGTGCTCAAGTTCTGAATTGTCTTTTCCTGCAAACAATTGTACAAGGTAGAGGGGGTGAAGGAGCTTAACAGTCACCAAAAAAAAAACCTCTCAGGGCCGGCGGCGGCGTCTCGATTTCCGAGTCTAGATTTTCTGTTGATAAATGATTGCATTGAGCGAGGAGTGGCACCAGCTGTGGCAGCTTTGTCTTAACTTCTAGCGCCGGGCTCACCCTCCCACCTGACGGTGGTGTCAACGCGTAAAGAAGGGGGGCATGGGAAGGGAGGTCGCAAAGATCCATAACAGAACTGATGCCGAGATGTGTTCCTCGCCATACCCCTTCCAAACTGTCAACTCCACCCTAAACCGATCTGAAACGCTCCACTTAATTTTTGCCAGTGTGACGTCACAATGCAAGTCCCTCACCCCCTCCCCCAAACCCCACCTCGCCATCATTGCCACCCCGTCTCCACCCCTGTAGAGGCTGCACTTTCAACTCCACTCATGCGCAGAAACTATAACCTCCCCTAGAAATCCACTCCACACGGAGTGAAAACACTGCGATCCTGCGTGTTTCCTTCAACCTCTTGTCAAGTAGGCGTTCAAGGGACGAAAAAAAAAAAAAATAGGGTGGAGCAGAAAAAAAGCCCGAATTTCACTCCTGATAGTCTGCTACATAGACAACAGAACTGCCCGCACTGGGCTATGGCACTGCTCTCAGCACTCGGCATGGACTGTGTCTTCTGTATGAACGGAGATGGAAGGAGAGAGCGAGGAAGAGTTTGAAGCGAAGATATATTTCTTTCCGCAGTGTCGTGTCACCTGTCGTCCCAGAATATTTGTACACGAGGTGGAGGGTGTCAAAGCAGTTGAGATCATACATTGTATACACGTAGTAGGTAGAACGAAATATTCTCACCTAACACGCGGACGTGTTTTGAACTATTAGTTCTCTCTTTTTGTTGTATATAGGAGGGAGGATATGGTGTGTGTGTAAGGTGTGGATGGGGATAGTATTTATCGGCGACAACGCTTAAGTGGGACATATGATAGTAAGGCAAAGGTCATCCCTTAACTTTTTTTTTTTCTGTGTAAATGAGGGGGAGTGTGGTGTTAGAGATCACACTTTTCACGAGGCTAGCTTGTGTGTGAGGGCGGTGCCCATCTCCTCTCCACTTCGCTATTGTACCTGTCCTCAACCATCATCTTTGGGGTCACTCCAGTGGTTGAGTTGACCAGCAGTGCGCTGCTTGGTTCGGACCCCTGTGATCTAAGCACTCGGCTCTCCGCTTCTCACTGGCCCAGCGCTCGGCGGTCGCACCTCTCCAGCCACGATTTGTTCCTTCACACTTCACCTCGCGCTGTGGCCGCCAGAGGGCGGGTCATAGAGGTTAACGGAGCAGGGTAGGGAGGGGGATGTTAGGGGGCTTGGAGGGTGGGATGGGGTTGCTCGTGTCGATCTGAGCGAAAGCAAGGATTGGGGCGAGGGGAGGGTAGACTGTTAGGAGAAAATGGATGTGCAGCGACCCCACGTGGGGGTAGGACGATGGGTGTGTGATTGTGTCGAAGGGTGGTGGTGGTGGTGGTGGTGGGGGGTACCAAAAAAGCTATATAAAGGAAACCCAAATCCCTCCAACGTATTCTTTTGACTTTCCATCGGTTTTTGAGCGGCAGGATACTTATCTTCACACGCACACGCGCGCAACTATCTCTTGGAGACTAAACTTGAAACAGTAGGGATGCGAGAGGAAGTAACCAGCTATGACTGTGTGGTTCATGGAGTTGGTGAGTCGTTACTCACGAGTTATACAGAAGGAACCAGATCGATCTCTTTTTGTTCATGACACTCCAGGTACTGAATGCGACAATTTGTTTCAACGAAGACTTCTTGAGAGGGGCGATGAACCTCTTGACATTAATGATCTGACAGAAGCATGTGGACGAGCGTCGTTCGATCGAGGTCTTCCGGACTGCATCTATTTTTCAAGGGCGGGCTACTGTTGTGGATGACGCTGGAGTAGTACAGTCTGGACTAGAATTTTTAAAAAGGAGTGAAGGAAATGGTTAGTTTTTTTTTTTTCATTTGGATTACCGATCCTGTTGCTGGGTTACCTGTCCTGCAGCTGGTCGAACTTTCGAGAAGTATAAGCAGAGAACAAAAAGCCGGATGTTCAGTGGCACGAATGGCTTAAAAGGTGAGCAGTAGATGTGTCGTGTGTCCTACCCTCGGCCTAACCCTGAAATTCAAACTGTCTTCTGTACCAAGACGCTTGTTAGCATCCCTCGTGCTTTTATTCATCCCCCACAACCCCACCAACAACAAAATTTTAAAAAGCTGGATAGCATCACCTGAAATAGCTGTTGTTGGTTTGTGGTATCTTACGTGCCTGCGGTGTGCGGGAGGCCCGGGTGGAGGAAGTGGTAGGGTGGGCAAGAGACTAAAAGGAGGGGTGGAGATAAAATTCACAGCAAGGTCGGGGAGGGGAGGAGGAGGGAAAAGAGTGGGCTGGCCGGCGATCAGTAAATTGTTATCAGGCGATACGCCGAGGCCCCTATCCACGGGTCCGGAGCATCAGTCGTAAGGGTTGTTGATCCAGTGACTGTGGGGCCAGTTTAAAACAGGGAAACTCAATAGTGGCGAGGGACAATACCTTGTGCCTTTCTCTGTCATTTGCAGCAGGGCTGTGATGCCGCCAGACACGGCCTCCACGACACGCGATACTCGAACTTTATCGCCGAGAGCGAGGCGCTGGCGACGGTAATTACAGGTAATGCATGCTCGCCACTTGACAGGGAGGGAGTGAGGGAGAGGAAGGAAGGAGAGAGAAATTTCGAGATGTCATGCGTGCGTTGTGGTGGATGCGATGCACGTGCCCATCCCGAAGCTATCAACTTACCTGCAGACAAAACCGCTCTTCAAAAACACACTGGCAGCTTTTTTTTTTGTTTTTTGTTTGTTCTTTCTTCTTCTTTCTCTCTCTTAGACTGTTGGAAAACGCCTTATTGAATGATGCCTTCACTCTAAGCAAAGCTGATTATAGTAACCAGCAATTCTGTCGGCAAGAGCTTAACTGTAAGGATGAAACTATCAAGAGCTTTAAAAACAACAAAAGCTGTTGTTGGCTGTGATTGTCACCAACCCTTTATTCTCAAGATATAAACATACACCACCCCTTCTCTCAGACAGACACAGTCAACTGGCATAGTAGTGAAGATGGATTGTCTTGGTAAACCGCAGCCACCCCACCTTACACTATATATATGCTGTCTGCTGCACATTCAACATCACTTAGTTCAAAGGTCAAAAACTGAAGCATTACACTTAATGGCTAAAAATAAGTTGTAGTTTGAACAAAAGCTTCATTTGTGAATGTGATATGTGTTAGTTGACCTTTTCCTAGGAATGTAAACCTGTGATATATAAACACGTGAGAGGCGAGGTATAGTTGTGAGCAGCCATGGTCATGTCCAAAGGTCTAGCAAGGGACAGTCTGTCTCTGCCAACCGTTGCCACACACCCGCCAGGTCTTTAGTTGACAACAGACGACGACCACAACTACACTCCATTTTCATCTCGCCGGGCAAGCGCGGGCTACCTGTGGAATATTTCTAGCCAAAAAATGATAAATAATAATTATAATATCGCTTTGGGAAATAAACGGTTTCAGTATTACCAGCTTGCTGATAGCCGAAGGCCAGCTGTCAATCATTGTGTGTGAGTGTGTGTGTGTTTACAGGTGGGGGAGTGGTTGTTAGCACGTTTCAATGATCACTACAACCACAGAATGGGACATAATTGTACTCTAGTGGCCGGGTGGGGGAGGCGAGGGCTGAAACACATTTCACGAGGCCTGGCGAGTGTTTCATGCTCGAGCGAGGCTCCGTACCTCCACGCACATAGGCGCTGAGGGTATTAAGTACTTAGTGTGCATAATCCATCTATTTGTATCACTAATAGCTTTGATAAGTTTTGATAGCACTGAGCGGCGCTATCGTCTTACTCACATGGGCTTAGCTACGACCTCCATTGTTTCCGGAGCACGATTTAAAATAAAAGTGGAGTCGCTAATGCGTGGAGGTTAAGTCTTTGGTGGGTCGACTTGGCACATCGATCAATGATATTCAGTGCGAAGGGTGGATGGAGCAGGCTGCAACTCTTATTTATTTATTTCACTCTGCAGCATGTCAGAGAATGACTATGTTCTCTTCATACACTTCACTCTGACACTGAACATCGTACATTGTGGGGTTCAGACCTCGAATTGGTCTCGAGTCATTTTTCTCTGGATGTATTTTTTGTTTAAGGTCCTTTCTTAACATATATAGATATGAGGTTTGTGTGTCTATTTTTTTCCTCTCTTATACTTTTTCTCTATAATTTTCGTAAGTTGAAAGAGGCGGTAACGAGCATTTTAGTTGTGGAAACTGTGGTATACATGTATTTATTTTCTTCTTCCCTGCGAAAAACTAGCGCATCATAATTCGTTTGCGACATTCGCACAGGATGGGTCGGAGAAAGAGAGGGTGAGAACACTAAATCGTGCAAAACCACTGCAAATGAATGTTATGTATGATCTTTATGAGACTACACACATAGCCGGTTCTGTGGGCAAGTCCCTTGTGTTCGAGATCAGCATAAAAGGTTAAAATGTTGCTAACGACCATGTGTCACAAAAATAATGTCTCCAATATATACACAGACAGTATAAAAACAAATACACAGACACTGTATGATGGAAATATGAGTGAGGCTACTACATTTTATTTTCAAATCTTTCACAATTGGAAAGGAAAGTCACAAAGTTTTCCTTAAAATTGTTTTCGATTCCTTCCTTTTACTTTCAACCCAAGATAGAGAAAAACATAGTTTCATCTTTTATAACAACTAATGATCGTCCTTATCCTTCACCCCCACCCCACCCGCCTCTGTTGATATATTTTCAGGCTGCTGACACTGCTGACATCACTCATCGGACTGTTTAAGGCCTGGAGCACTTCATCGTCTGACGACCGTTACCATAGTTACGCTTGGACGGACAAACGCGAACCGTTTGGTAAGTGGTTCAACCGGACCGGATCCATTGCACAAACAGGTTTCCGAACCGCACTACTTTAACTCACGGCGCGTGCATTACAGAAATAAAAAAAGGAAAAAATCCAGCAAGTCTTCTTTTACTCTCTTGTTTGTGCCTGAGCCGTGCTTGTTCGTTTGCCACCTGTCCTGTGTTGTGCTTTCTCTTTCGTTTCATCATCACTCTGTTGTGTCTGTGCATGCTTGATTTCTCAGCTAGTGGCATGCTAGCATGCTGGAGAAAAAGGTTCACATCACATTATTTTTTTTAAGAGGAAGAAGGTTCTTTAAAAAAAAAAAAATTTCCACTCGCCACCACAAATCGATTTGTCTGAATTTCATTCTGTCGTGTCGTCTGGGCTATCCACATTGTTCTCTCCCACACTAACGTAATTAACCTAGAGCAACAACAACAACGTCCACCCAGCGACAGGAACCTCGATGGCAGTGACGTGCTGCTTTGAATGAGTGACGAACACTCAGGTCCTCATGGCTCGTCCGGCCCAAGATGGGAGAAAGAGAGCTTGAAACACTTCTTCACTACATCCACTCCGACTCTTGGCCACAGTATTTACAGGAGATAACACCAGGTGCCTAGAGACTCGGTGTAAAGGTCAATCTTTGCGCAAAGTTTCCGAGACCCAAAGCCGTCCTCGGGTGCATTTCTGACACCGGGTGGGTAAGAGCCTCGGATGCAGCGAAATGTAACCGGAGACAATTGGCAGGGGACTGAAGGGTAGTGTTGGAGGTGTCAGGATTGGCGCTGAGAAATGTTCTTCCTTTAAAATGCTGACATATGTCAACATTGTTAGTCTTGTAATAAAAGAAACTGTTGGACAGCGTTTTTACCCACTGAACATTCGCGAACTCTTTCTCACGAGTCTTTCTAAAGGACGAGAACAGCGGTGAGGCCCACGGTACAGGTAAACAGAATGTAGCGGAGGAATAAAAGTAATTAGTCAGGCTGCACGTACAGAAAAAAGGTAGATATCAAGTGGACATTGAAACTTGTTTTTGTTTTTTTCAAGCAGACCTTTTGATAGTGGAAGATTACATGTTGATACAACTTCTACTCACGTCAGTAAAACAAAGCAGGTAGAAATGAAACTGCCCGTATATCCTCTAACAAATGGGTTGAAAAACAAATAATGTAAAATTAGGTTGACGAGTACTGAAAACAGATATGTCTTTATACAAACAATTTAAAATTATAGAAGGCAGACTAGCGTATTGGATTGGATAGCTGAAATTTATTTCTTAAATAGCATGAAGGATGAGTTTTTAAATTGGAAGAGTAGGTCTTCAGAAAAGAAGCAACAATCCTTACATACAGATGGAGAAAAAATATCTCGTGTGTTGATGGGGTAACAAAGTTCATGGTTGGTCAAGTGATACCAGTAACCCTGACCTCTGAGGACCAGAGTCGTGTGCATTGTGCAGTGACCACAAGAAAAAATTTAAGTCTCAGCTGATTCTTTTGGTGACCAGGTACATTTTAATTAGTTGTTACAAGGTGGTGCAGGCCCCCTCAACGACTTGGTGGCCAGGTGAAAGATTCCCTGTTCACACTTCATGTTTCTTGAAAGTTTAATAATTAAGTGGTGGTTTCCTCGATGGAGCAGCTACGAATTAGGGGTTTCTCTCAGATCATCGTGATATAACGGAAAGAGTGAGGAGGTGAGGTCCTAACTGCTCGAAGTTCGTGTCTATAACTTGCGAGCCTCAAAGATGCGACAGTAAAACTTCAGAAACCACTTACATTTTCAGAATGATGACCAGAAATATCAACACACTCGAAATACAGATTTAAAAAATCTGCCACACAGACGCACACTTTACCACACATGCACCATTGCAAGCCACGCACACACTCAGTACCCAGACTCTCAAGGTCTCTGATATACACACACATGCACGCAGTCCACACACCATGCAGAAGGAAAAGAAGAAAAAATAATACGCCTAAAAATGTAACAGTATTTATAGTTGCCCTGCAACCGATACTGAAGGCGCGAAAGAGCAGAAAATTTAAGTGCCGCCTGCTCAATGCCTGGAATAGAAGTTCACACGACACTGCTGCCCGTTCTGTCTCGGTAGGAAATGCATTAACAAAATCTTGCCAACGATCCTCTTCAACCTAAGGGAAAAAATAGAGAAGGGTTCTCATCGTTTTACAGTACACTTTTTGACATCATTTTTAAATGTACATTAACTACCATCACCTGAACAGTCTATAGAAAGTAAAGTATATATATCTCACAGTCGCAGCTACTTCGGGAAGAAGTCTTTCCCCCCTAGCTTCCCACCCCACTTTCTTTCATCTCCACCCATATCTGCACCTCTAAAACGCAGTCATCGGTAACTCTCTTCTTTGAGTCAGCAAGGTGGCTGGATGGGAGGAGGGTTAAGGGTGGGGGAGGAAGAGTTCAGTAAACAAATCGAGCAGCTGAATATCAGATGACCCTGTCTGCCACCCCGAGAAAGACAAGCCACAGAAGAGAGGACATCATTTGAGACTCCTACACCCTACCCTCCCATCTTTTTTTCTTTTAAAAAAAAGTAAAGTAAGGTCGGTGGTGGTAAGTGTCGGAGCTGCGAAGAATGGGTGAGCCACTGATTTATCGCCCGGTTCGGCAGGCACAAAGGCCTGTCCTGTCTGGAGCTCGCAGCCCGTAGACGATACTGTAACATCCCTCGCCGGGCCCTCGTGTCGCGATAGCGGCCCCTCTTGGTCAGGAGGCCATTTATTCTCCTCTGCCATCCGGGCCCTTGACGCTTGAATACAGTGGAGCCTCTCAAATGACAACAACACGCAAGGCCCGGATGTACTTTGTACTTTTTCGTGTACTTTGATCATCGTCAAAAAAATTTTTTTTTTTTTGAGATGAAGGGGACAAAATACGAGATCACTGACCATTGCTGTTCTGTGCTTATCTTTTTGGAAAGAAATCTTGCTAATTTTCGTCTGGATTCAAATAAAATGCTTAAATTTTTCTACTCTACACTAAAGATTTTTTTTTTTGAAAGAACAAAGTCCTTCAATAAAAAAGAGTGAACTTGTCGAGCAATCCTTATTTTTCTTCTCAACCTGCAAGGTTCTTTTTTCATCACTCTTTTCATCCGTCCACGAAATAGTCCAGTATTGGACACGTTGATTCAGTTGTATATACTCTAGCTGTCTTCGTCACACACTTCAACTTCCTCGCTGAGGGTAAGTGTACATGAGAAGTTTACACAGAACAAAGCTTTTGGGTTAAGCACTGATTTCATAGTCAAGCAGCCACGACCAAACAAAACACCGGGATACTGAAGAAGACCCTTAAGACAGGTGACACGGTGAACACAACACGGGGGGGAACACCAGCGCAGAAGGTAAACTCATCCAACCTCTGACGAACTCGACCACTCCCGAACCTGTAATCATCTCCTTATATACCAAGGTCGGGAGACGTTGGGAATAGATAGAATACTACTTCTTTGTACCAAGATCCAAAGCAATGTTAATGGCAGACAGGAGGGGAAAGAAAAAAAAACCAGCAAGAGAAGAACTGAATATGAAGATTTCCCTGTCTTCTTTAAAGGACCTTCCCTCCCCTGTCGTCACAAATCATTGTCAAATTGCAGCCCCTCACAAAGAAGCCAGCGAGAAAACTCGACTGTAACCTGAGAGCCAGGAGATTCCCAGCACTGTTAACGGAACCTGGACTTACCTGTGGGGTCAGAGGTGGTCTGACACTTGTCACGCGGCTACAATGCCATCAACGCATGCAGTGGCATTGCAGGCAAAGGACCCACAAATCCTCACTCCTTCAGGAACATACTCTTCAAGGTTTGTTTAAAAATCTGTCATTCGCTTTACTCGAACTCCGACGAAACGAGGAAGACTTTAAAAGGTGCCTCCGTGGTAAGTTTTATTTTTCTAAGTTTAAATCATGTTTAATTTTCGACAGTGGAATCCGGAAGTGGTGTCTGAAGTTTCTGAAATAAATGATAAGAAAATGATCCGAGCAGCGATTGAAACTCATTATGTACAAAATATGAAATTGTGAGACAAATAATGATGACGGTTTCCTTGCAATGTTTTCAACGGGAACATGTAGAGAAAATGTTGCGGTTGTCGCTTGGCAGCAGAGAATGTTACTTGTAAAAGACAAGGAGACTGCGATAACTTTCGAACTCTCAAGATGAGACATAGTGTTTGACCGGCTGTCGAATCACCAATTGTCTGGAAAAGCAACTGTTAACACCATCTATATTCTGGACATAACATCTGAAGTGAGGGCAGGGCAACTCCACACACACGGTTGAAAAAAAAAATCACTTGTTATTTTACGGCGGACTTCTTCGTTTCTCTCTTTTAAACCCTTTGCATCTGTCACATACAGAAAGTACTGACTACAAACTATCGAAAATAAAAATCTGTATCTTCAGTTATTCTGGTTGGTTGTCAATAATCACGGAAGGATATTCTATCGAGCTTTCCGCTTACCATTTGTTGTTGTTTATAGTCAGTATTTATGCATTGTCTATAAAGTCACTAGTGATTTGCACTTGCAAAGAAGTGTATGATTATATTAGTATAACAAAAGTGAAAACATTAAAATTGTATTAAAACAAAATTGTTAAAAAGTTATAACATTTTAATATTTTAAATAAACATGGCACGCAAAGCAATAAATATTAATAATGTGGAAAGCGCAGATGAACAGTAACAGCAGGATAACATACAGACTATAAATTTCAACAAACAAAAGAAAGTCTAACAAGGAAAGATTAAGAAAACATTAAGAGAACCACAGAGATACTGAAAACCAGTGACAAGCAATAGTGAAGGTTGGGATTCATGTTACTGATGATTCCAGAAGACTGCAAGGAATTTTGTTTTTAATGGTGTAAAATTTGCCACGGGACCACTGTTATCTCTCTCTCACACACACACACACACACACACACAGACACACACACACACACACACAGACACACACACAACGTTTTACAAAATCTCGTCTACAAAGTCCCTCAGCTTCTGAGGCCGATGCGTGCAAGTCATCCTTCTCACCATCTAAGACAATCATTACAGAATCTTGTACCAATAGTTTCTGTCCATTATCTGTGGAAAGAAGACATTTCTAGGACCAGCAAGCAGCAGAAGCAATCACGCTTGTCTGATGAGGGCAAAGCACGAAAGCATCCGTTTGTCCAGATCGTGGTCGGCCTACCTGTCTGTCGATCGAGCAAGAGCAGCCACCCAACCCACCCCACTTCGCACACGGAACCAGCCACTCTGGGCAGCACAAACACCGCATTTACCAGAGAAAGCGAGTCGAAAACAAGGTCTGAGGTCTGCCAAATGGGACAGTAATGAAGTTAACTTGCAAAGCTTCTAACGCAGCGATCCGCACAAGCAGGAGAGAGAAGGGCAAATCCTGTCTCTTTGTTCTCCTCCAAGCGCGGCTCTGACAGGTATGGTCGCTCAAGAGGAGGTCACTGTGAGCGTCATTACTCTCGCCGAGCAGCCTCCTCCCCTCTGGCCTTCCTTGTGATCATATTGATCAACGTTTTCAGCAGCTTTCAGCTCGCGGATGTACCCGGCGACCATCGCCCAACAGGTGGACGGACGACAACGCGGTTGTGGTTATCGGAACCCGAATGAGAAGTGTGTTTGGTTTGAACAAATTTCTTTTGGTTTGTCTGTACTTATTTTTTTATATGCCTGCGTGTATTTTTTTTTCTCTCTCTCTTGTGTGTGTGTGAAAGAGTAGTGTGGTACAAGCATAATGAGAAGGAAACAGTAGAAGGAAGGAAAGCGTAGAATTTTTTTTAAAGCATTTTCTTGGAAGGCTGTTGGGGTTGGGGATTGGGGTGGTGGGAGGAAACGGAGATATGAGAGGAATGTGTTAAGAGAGAGATGGTTGGAGTTCTATGCATGTTTTCCGGTCCAGAAGAAGTATGGACCACTGTTTCAATCGTTGGAAATCCCGAGCAACGTGGAGGCTCTGCAGCAGCTCTTGCCGAGATTCCATAATCGCCAACGTGCAGTCGTCTTTGGTCCCTGCACACCTGTGGTCGAGCTTCTCCAGCGTCACGTGGAAGCCAACGAAAAACAAACAAACAAAAAATCCTGTGGTGGCTGGATGAAACTTGTCTACATAATGTTTACATGACCTATCATTCTTTCTATCTGCGTTAGCTTACTAGCGATACGCGCGAAAATAATGTGTATGTTTAAAGGTCAGGATGTTTGAAAGAATGGTGGAAGGACTGGGAAGAACTTGCAATACACGTCCTACCTTCTGCAGCATGAAAGGTTAGAGGCATCTACATTCTCGTGCACCTGACATGAAAACGAGACAGAGAAAGTATGATTTGAAGGGAACATAGGACACGCCAAAGCCCATCACGGCATCGTTATCTTTGACCAGAACAGACCAGCATACAACACAGACGTATTTACGAAGATTCAATGGTCAACGGACAACGAACTTGTGACGATCGTTACCTTCCATGACAGACATTCACCGGCCCGCTGTCATCGCTTTAATCTTCAGACTTTTGACAGTGGTCCTTCTGATATCTTGACTCATGACGCATAGATACCCCGAATGAACTTACTTTTCCTCTGTCCGTTGTGTGTCCACGTCCTTTGAAATTGAAAATGGAAGTTAGTGTGGGGGGAGGGAGAAAGGGGTGGAGGTTGGGGGTTAGGAATGTTGCGTGAGGTGAGCACGTGTTAGCGAGTTTGTGGATGCCTGTGGTCCAACAAGATGATAGTGTATAGACGATAATATTACTGCCTTACCGCAGCTTTCTCAAAGAATAAACGGAAATTCACATAAAAAAAATTTTGAAGAAAAAACGAATAAGAAAAGAAAGAAAAAAGCTCTTAGTATAGCTAACATTTTGAGACGGAGTTGTCCGAGATGGTGCGTGCCGTCTTTCAGCATTCTCAAACAAGCTTTTCCCTTCATTACGCTGCCATTTCTCGCGCATTAATCTGGCCTGATTTCACCTTTCAACTGCACTACATTTTGTCTCCGGGGACATTTCGTCCAACGATATTATGGACTGTGGACAAATGTGATCTGTATTTCCCACGCAGCCTAATCAAGCCGTCAACACCTTTTTACATTACCGTAACCGGGAGCGAAAACATAAAGACAAACAGAAAACTGTTGGCCAGGGAGCTTTTAGCAGAGTTATACGTACCCATAATTTCATAAAGGCGGCGCAGCAGCCATCATATAATCACATTGCGCGTGCGCGCGGAATGAAAGATCGGGTAACATAGACTGACAGCGGCATGGCGACCCAGTCGCTTAGCTGGTCCGCTGTTTACGCAATAAGTGTCATTTCTAATTAATGCTGCCTTAAAGAGTCATGGAGAGGGAGAGAACTCTCACCCACAGCCACCAGAACTTGTCCACGTACACGTTCATAACCCGCCTTTCTTTCTTTCTCTCCCACACACACACTTTTTCTCAAACTGTAAGAACACAATAAGCACTCATCCACATAAAAAGCACATGAATGTAAAAAAAAAAAAGTTAAGTTTATCATAAAAGCTGTTTGCCTTTTGTAAAAACTGAGACACAACCATATCAAATTACTGCTACCTTCACTCTTTGTGGTTTGAAATTTCTTGCTCGGCTTTGCAAGTAATGGTGGTTTTTATTACGAATTAATTGTTGTTCGCCGTTGTGGATGTGGCGCTTTGACCTCCGACGGTGTCGGGTGGGCTGTTTGGTCTAGTCCACTTGACTTCACTTCAGTTCTAGAACTTTTATGTAGATGAGGTAGTGTCTGGGACATGTGTAAGTCTGGAGCCCAGAATGCAGTGCGAGAGAGAAGTTGCATGAATTAATTTATGGTTTAATTTGTGACCGCGATAGGTCGCACTCTCTGTGCTGACCAGTAATGATAAAGGAAGACAATGGAAGATTAGGAACACACTGAAAAATGCCATTACACAGAATCTTTAATAAGTCAATAAAGTTCTGCATTCAAAAATATCTGAAAGTTATTATGACATTTGTATGGAAGCTCGACTAGCACTCTTCAGTGCATTGGCCCAACTTCCACAGAGAGAAATATTGTTCCATCAACACAACTCTTGTGAGAGCAACACACTGTTATTGTAAGCTGAGCTTCCTGGAGACATTTGATGACAGACTTGCTTGCATTGCATGAAAAGCTTGCTGCGACAGCTCGACATCACATCTTTGTCTGAAGCAGCTGCAGGGAGGTAATCAGTCTGAGGTCGACACTGCCACGTGTGTAGATCTCAAATCTAAGTACACGACAAGATGGCGCACACGTGACAGCAGCAATAAAATTACACAGAAAAAGACAAAAAATGGCTCAGACACAGATGTCCACACATGAAAGTAGCAAATATCGTAACAGATGTACTGAACATTAAACACAAAACTTCACGCAGATCAACGGATAAATATGAAAGTAAGGGAGAGCAGTCATCCTCGAGTAAGGGACATCACTCTCCTGTGGTTTCTAGATTTTGCTTCAGATACTGTGTATAAGCACACACACACAGAGGGAGAGAGAGAGAAAGGTGCCTGACTACAATGTGGTATCACTGCCTACATTATTATCATTTCTGTCGGTTGAAAAGTGTCTTTTTTGTTTTCATATTTCTTCTTTTTCACCTTTCTCTTCTCTTTTCATTTTTTCCTTCCTTCTTTCTTTATATCTCTTCATTCTTCACGCCCAGATTTTCGAACGATATAACGATCACTCTATTATTTCGACTTTCCTGCCATCCATTACCCATTTTACCCCAATCCCTTTCTCCAGTTCAGTGGTTCAGGAACTAACTACTACACCAACATATTTTTCGACAAGCGATTCTTAAATGAAGCGCCCCCTGGCACAGTGTCATGACTTAGAAGCAGTTTGGTCGACATATTCAGCTCCGATCCGGACTAAAACCGTCTGGCGAAACGAGGGTTAGTAGTAGGAAGCTGAGTGGGAAGACGGATCTGAATCCGTGGGCCCGAAGCGGAGGTGACACGCTGGACATTATGGCGGAGCGCCATTTTACGACAGAAACACCTCTGGTGTTAATGTCATTAGTCCTCCTCTTGCCGAGGCTTTTCTCGCCAATTTGGGGGCAAAGCTGCGAAGCTTAGTGTTAAAGGATGCATCACCTTGCTTTCCCCTTGCTCTAGCGATAGTTTACCCCTCCACCTCGCCCTGACATCCCACCCTCCTCCTCAACATTCCGTCATTCTATTTGCGCTGTCTTCAACCCTTTCCCCCCCTTTTTGGTGGCTGCCAAGGGGATGGTTCTTTTTTTAATACTGTGCAATATGATCGCTCGGTACAGTTATGCATAAGAAGCAATTTTATCGCCGCTCGCATTCTGGACGATGTTTTTATTTGCTTTTTTCTCCTCTCGGACAGCGCGTGTGCTGGCATTCTAGTGAGTTCACGCGCAGATTGAAGCCTAACACGATTATATCATGATTTGCCTAATAAGTCAATTTGTGTCTATCAGTGCTGATTTGTCATGATTTGCTTAATAAGTAAATTTGCAACTCTCCCAGCCTTTTCCTGCCGTTTGTCTCCAGCTCCCCCTGCCCCTCTAACCTCTGCCTACCCCCAGCTTGCTACTTTTCGCAGTCCTGACAAAAAAGGGGGGGAGTGGGTTGGGGAGGTGGGAGGATTGTGAGGGGGAGGGGAGTGGCAGTTCTGTTTGTTCAGGCGTCGGCATGATGTTCTCTTGTTCTTGCTCTTGCATTGAGGAGGGGAGATAATGTTTGTGAGTGTTTCTCTCTTGACATTTACGCTGCTTCCTCGACAGGAAGCTTCTTTGTACAACCTGTGAATGGATGGATGGCGGTGATGAAGCCAAACCGCAGCACAGCAGCTTGTTTCGTGATCAATGCTGGCACCTGATGTAAGACAAACTAGACTGGCAGATCCGCAAAAAAAAAAAAAAGCACACAAGCTTCCAGACATGCAGCCAGAAAGCCAACCAGCCAGGCTACCTAGAAATAGTAACGGTACTTCACGGACAGACAGGTTGGCAGAGGGGTAGACAAACATACTTGACGAAGATGCATGCAGCAGAGGGATATCATCTTTGTGGTTGTAGTTGTCTTCAAGTATTTTCGTTTAGCTGTTACTTTTTTTTTTTTTTTGTCGCCAAGGTGCCGCCACGGCGCCGCCGGAGTTCCGCGCGCGCCACATGAGATCCTGCGGCTGCGGGTGGAAGTCACGTGACATAACAGCTAAAGGACATGACATGTCACAGGTCCCAGGGCCTGGCCATTAATCGCTGTCCGGCACAGGCAGCGGGACTGCAGCCTCGCACCGCCATCCTGTGGTCTGCCGCCCGTCGGGTTCACGGCATGTCAGCTGATGGATGACTGATTAAGTCACGCCAATTCGATTAAGTCCCAGCCGCTGCATTTAATAATTTTCAGATCATTGTCTTTGACAGAAACAGAGGGAATATTTTTTCATCAGCGAATCAAAATGGAAATAGTTAAACAAATCATATTCCGGGGCCCGGTTATGTCAATGTTTATTTACGGAGTTCCCTGAGTTAATAAACGATGAATGATGTGTCCAGCGGCGTCTCTCAAGCAAGTATTTTGGGTTGAAACGCATTAATAGGGAGAAGGCAGACCGAGAGAGAGAGAGAAAGAAAAGCAGAGAATATGCTATGAGTCTCATCTTAACGACTGATTTGATCAGCAGTCATCAACTATCAGAATTCGCAGGTTTTCCTGAAATCCCATATCCTTCTTTCTTTCCCAGTATTTCCGTTCTTCCTGTGGTTTACTGCAAGTCTATTCAACAGTATTCCTCTCAGACATGCTGTCTGTTAAGTCATCCTGTGTGTGTTCCAGAAAGCACGTTTGTATAGCTTTGCTGTATCTGTAAAAAAAAAAAAAATCAAGGGAGAAGTCTCACAGTCGAGGCTTTCAGTTGTAAGTGGCTCGTCGTGTCTAAGTCGCAGCCTGCTGGAGGCATCCTCCCTTTTCCGCAGCCCGTTCTTTTTGCAACAAAGTTGAAGGATCGATTGTGTGAACAAGAGGGAATTTTCCAGTCATTGGTTTAGGCAAGACTCGGATGTGTGACCTGCTTTTCTCCAGAATCGAGCACATTAACCACGTGACTGCGGATCTCTCTAACCCGCGCTCGTTGCTTGCCGCCCGGCTCCTGCATCTTTTTGTTTCGTTTTTTTATGGAGCACTGATTTTTTAAAATCTTGTTTATTTATTTTTCTTTCCTTTCTCTGTGTTTCAGTTTCATTATCATTATGATTTTGCTTTTTTTTTCTCTTATTTACCTCCTTTTCTTCATTCTTCTATATTACGATTACTGCTACAACGACAACGAGATGGTCACCATTCAAGAAGATATAACTACTAATCCTATACAAACAAGATATAGTAGGACAAAAATTAAAAAAAAACTGTAAGCTATCCTAGTCTACGCCACGTGCTGATTTTTTTCTTCCTAAATGTCCCAATGAAGGGAGCAATTTGGGAACGACCTTGACACCATCTAATCGGGGAAAGTCCTGTGGGAAATATCTAACGGCGAAATAATGCACTCAGCATCAACCAGTGGGTGCTGAATGGCATCAATGATCAAGTTCTAAAAAAAATTGCATCCTAGCAAAGCTGGTCAACAGTAGCAAAGAACTGACTTTAAAAACACTGGCTAACAATAACAGGCTATGATACAGAACACTAACCTAGAGGTTAATGAATACACAGGTAATGAAAGTTAAAGTAAGAAACTCAGCATGAAAGAATAAATTTACGAAAATTTGTGCAATCTCGTGCTTCGTTCTAGTTGTTTGGGCTTTGGGTAACACACGTGGCGACATATTATGACTTCATAGTTCTATTTTCAAGCTCACGCTTCTGAAGTCGCTCCCTTCACTGGAATCAAGACTACCCAGCACGAGTGTAGTCCTGAGATCAGCCACCCGTAATGGACGTCATCAAGGCGACCTATCACACCGTAGAAGACGACCAGTCACAGTCGTTGTCAACGACGCCGACACTCAAAACGAGGACTTGACCTGTACCCGCCCTTCAATTACCAGACTTTGGTCTTTTGGGTGCTTTCTAGTCCCCTCCCCCCTTTTTTTTGCCAGAGCTTGCCAAAGTCGGGGATTCTGTCGACTTGTGATAGGCGGGTACGGGTCAGGAAGGTTTTGAGCTCTTTTTTATTGCAGGCTTCAGTCAAGTGGTCATGCGTGATAGTGTATTTGACAGCACGCTGGAGGAAGGGAGAAATAGAGACTGTTCTGAGAAACATGGGGAGGAGTGAAGGACCAACATAGCAAGTAGATATTGTGTGCTTCCTGCCATCCAATAGATGGACGAGGGATCAGTGGACAGACGGAAGGATATATAGAGCGAAGACATTGGACAGAAATGTATGCACGCGTACATTATATAGGTATATCCATGTTCGAGGCTAAATATGAACTCCTGTGGTGCTGTTGCTAGAGTCAAATGAACTTTGTGTTGGCACAAGGTTACGATCTTTCAGATGTCCTGAACTCTGAATAAGTTATCCAGAATACCTCAAACACACATTCCATGCAAATTGGAAAAAATTTGTTTCTCTCTAGGCAGAGCACATCCACATCGACCTGTGTGTGTAAGAGAGAAAGAAAAAAGTTCAGGGTTGAGAAAAAAAAACTATCATTAGAATTTGTTTCCCCGAGGTGAGGGAGAAGCTGAGGGCTGCAGAACCGAAGCTCCAGCATCCACATCGTCTATAGTGGCATCCCAAGCTAAGGGTCAGAAGGAGTGAACGGCACTCACCAAGGCATTGTGTATGGCCTGCACACTCATGAGACACAATGAGATGGTGACCTGTTCTGCCACCAGCGCCACAAGCTCTGCATTATTGAAAATCACATTCATACAGAGGACGACTTCAATCATAGCTGTGTTCTGTGTGTGTAGCATGGCTATGTGAGTGAGCATGTGTTCATGACAATGCGACATGACTGTCCCAGGGAGTTAACTCCTTCTTTCCTCCTGGAGCTGGCAGCTCGGGGGAGTCGGGTGGATGGAGCCCCGATCTTCGCAGTGTCGCGATATTGTGACAGGGTCTGACCCCCGTCACAGCGGCGACTGCAGAGAATTGAGATGTCTTTTCAAAGACCTGGCGAGACACCTCAGTGTGTGTTGCATTAGCTACACGTCGGACTAGGGTTGTTAACCCCAGAAATATATCCCAGATGTGATTTAATGGAGAGAAAAAAAAGCTGATAGACAAGTCAACATCCCAAGCCTGGGTCGGGTGTTTTCTCTTCACATCAATAACCGTTTCTTGCTTCAGTAACTCTGGCGCGCTCAAGCGCCGTACAGCGAGTGTATAATAAGTACCTAAACACCGTTGGCGCACTTTGAATCGAGGTGTAATTATCTCCCCATGAAACCCTTACAAATGGCTTTTTTTTTTTTTAACGTCCTTCGTGGACGTTGTAAGGCTGAGAGAGAGAGATTGAAAGATAAGGAGACATAAGATAGTTGAAAAAAGGTTAGAACTAAAACTTCATACTATTCAAGTACCTCGCACACAAACACGACAACGGCAAGAGCTTGGGTGAGCAGATCAGGTCTACTGAAAATGTGTTCCAGAAATACAGTCGTCCTCTGTCAGAGAGACAAGGGTCTTCTCGGTGTTAGCTGGATTTAGTACTTAGACAGGACCTTAGTGTCGTGGGTAAAGCGCTGTACCAATTAATTATCTGTATAAGGTGCAAGTCCATGAAAGAAATTTGTTGTTTTTACACGTAAGAACACAGGAACAACGTTGCATGGTCGGCTTTTTGGAAGACAAAGACAACTGTATTCTTCTGAGTCCTTAAAGGTTGTCATTTGAAAAGGAGATCAATGATAAGGAGTTGCAGAAGTCTGGAAGTCAGCTAGCTATCCAAAGAACTATGTAGAATTGCTTAAAAACCGTCAGTCCTTCCCTCTTCTACTTGCTTAGCACCAGTCTTGTATGAAAAATATTGCTTCTTGAAGGTGCTTTTCTTTAACAGCCATAGATGTCCCGTCTTCAAAGCAGCTTTGCTACTGAGAACTGAGGTTTATGGGAAGAGTAACATGCGCCACCTGTGATCATTTGATTGGTTCTTGTAGTTTTGGTAGAAACAAAAAATGACAAAGGAACGGAAGAAGGATGGGGGGGTGATCACAATGCCGGAATCGGATGGCAGGCGTTGTGTGTAGAAGGTCGCGAAGGGGCTTCCAGTCCACGGCAGCACTCACTGGCTCGCCACCACGGGGAGGGACAGACGCCCACGCTGGACGCCCAGGTCAAATCGTTTTCCTTTTGAAGGCTGCTCCATCATCGGCCGGACGCGTTGATAAAGGCCGCCATTCTCCAAGCAAAGGCCAAGGCCGAGCAAGAAGCAAGCGTTGTCTGGAATCGTCTGGAATCGATGCAAGTAGTCCATGCTGTCTTGGCGCTGCCAACATCGAGGGAAGGGAGGAGGAGGAGGAGAGGAGGAGAACATGGCGCTGGAATAAGCCGACCTGTGCCCCATCTTGCCCGCCTCCGTAACAACGCCACCGGCACCACCACCACTTCCACGACTGCAACAACACCTACGTTAGAGCTTTTGTATACAGCAAAAACAAAAGTATTTATAGAATAAAAGGAATAAATAAAAATCATATCTCCACAATAAAGCTGGATAGTTTTACATCTCAGAGAACAAATATCACTTATATCTCAAGATAATGATTGTTTGTGAAAGAGAGAGAGAGAAAATATTTATTTATCTCCGTGTTGCTGGTTTATTCCATTCACAACAAACAAAAAACAGTCTAACTGGAAACATCAGTGCCAAGCTCATTTATTGGTCTCTCTATCTCTCCCTTCTCAGGCCAAGGGTAATTGAGGTGAGAGCCGTTCACTGGTCTCGGGTCATAAAAGATTCTCAACGGTCCGAGGGCGGAGGGAAGTCTGTGACAGGGAGCTGTTGACCGTACGTGTACCTCTCTCCACGACTCTGCAACCTGCGGCAGCCCGTTGTGATAAACATCTGCGCCATGCCGCTGCCTTCCCAGCGCCCAACTCCTGCTCCTCGGGTGGCCTCGGGTGGCCTCGACAAACACTCGGGCACGTCGCCAACTGGTCAGCAGACGTCGTCAGGTCAGTTTGCTGCAGATAACAACCTGTGACGTGCACACACGCGCGCACACACACACACTGGCTCTGCTCGTTGCCGAGAACAAGTCTGTTGAAATAGCAGGTTTGGACAGGAAGCAAGGGGCTTGCGGTGCCGCGCGCGGTGCTTCATTAAACGGCCGTTAGGGTGGCGATGAATAGCGACAAGAAATGGCGCGACAGGGGAACGAGTGCCGCTCCCGAGGCCGGAAGGCAAGACCGTCAACGTCAGGAGATCGTCAACAGGCAGACGCCGTGGTGCGGATATTTTATGACCAGGAATACAATACAATGCAATACAAAACATCTTTGTTAATCCTTTTCAGGATATTTTCTCTCAATGTTACTTTACATAATACATCATACATTACGCATGACACCTCAAGTATGACATTAAATAGAAGCATACATACAACAACAAACAAGAAAGACCTGGCACTCCGAGAACAGCTGTATGAGAACCTTCAGTCAAAGACGTGTCCAGGCCATGACTTTGTTGTAAATGTACATTGTCGCCGGAGTTAAAGAGTACAGATAAATTTAAAGAGTACAGGCTAAAACTGTAGTTTGTTGGGGTTGGAGGACAACTGTCCAGGTAGTTTGTAAGGACACAGTTGGGGTGTAAGGACAACCAGAGGTAGACCTTAGGTCTTCTTTTCCCCCTTTTTTCCTCATATTTTGTAATGTAAGTTTAAACATAAAGAATTCAGACAAATATGGTGTAAAAGTAGAGACAAACTAGATACGGACATATTTAGCAGGATCGGTGAGGAGGCAGAAAGCTAAAATGTAAGTCGTCCACGCAGAATTCGTTGTGACTGTTGACAATAGGCATGGTGTCTGATCGAGAGCTTTTATCAGGGAATGGTATCTAAAGCCTTGCTGCTGAAAATCCTGGTTTGTGCTGTTAATTCATGTTCACTTAACAATGAATTATCCTGCTGACATGGAGGTGGGGAAATCGCTGTTGCTAGAAGGTAGACTGAATAATCCTGACATCTGAAATCCAAGGAGCGGTATTTAACTGAATGAATTGTTCATTTCCTTTGGCAAACCTGCCATGAATAGACACTGTGATATGTTCGTATTGCAAAGTATGTTGTCGGGAGTCTGTGTGATGCTATTTTGTTACAGGAAACCGGCCTTGCCACAGGGGCAAGTCCCCCAGGGCACAGTAAGAGAAAATGACCTGTTCTCTTACTAGACATGAAACTCAGTTTATCCGCAAAATACATCAAGGACATCATCAATTCGTATTACCTTCTGAGTGCACCCTTGGTGAAAGCTATCAACCTTTTTACAGAACTAGACTTGCTGCAAACAAAGAAATCGGAAAGGATAGTCGCAAAGAATCCCTTTGTCTGCAGATTGTTTTCATCACTCGGATCATTATATTTACAAATTTTCATTTGAATTTGAAATTGAAATGCATATCCACCCACAACAATCTTTAATCTGTTATTGCCAGTTTTATCCTCGGCAAACGAGCGTTTTGTGTTTTGCCAACGATCTGATAATCTGCAGGGTATATTCCATAGGTATTTCTATGTTTATGTGTTTGTGCATGTGTGTGCGTGAGTGCGTACAGGGGAAGGTCGCCTATTTATTCATCCGTGGGTGTTACTACATTTTTGTGTAGAACATTTAAATCAGCCCTGAATACACCCGTTATGCATGTTTTGATGAATGGTCGACTGACGCCTTTCATGTTCATGTCCATTGTACCTTCTTGGCGAGAAGCAGTCTTTTATCTAACAAAAAGAAAGGAGTGAGGGAGGGAAGTCAGAAAGAAAGACAGAGTTTATAGCTTTAAGATGAGACAAATCTGGTAGAAAAGTCAACTGATTTTCACAGAACTATGATGACAGCTGAAACTGGCTATTGACGAAAAAAAAAACATTCTTTACAGGTAAGGAGTTGGTTTTGGCTTTGAATAGCGAACATCATAAAATTCAACATTACAAACCGCGCACGCACACACACACGTGCACAAACTCAGGACACGTTCACTCAACAAATAGCAACATTTGAAATGAATAAAAATACTTCCAAATCAAAAAGCAATTTTCAAATGTCAAATACATATAACCGTCAGTTTTATTAGCAGGAGACTCTGTGCATCTTTTTTTCCTCCCTTATCTCATTTTTTTTTTTCGTTCTTCTCCGCTTCGTGTCTCTGAGGACTGTAGTGTTTTGGGTTTTATTTTATTTGTTAGCGGTGCGGTGTAATGCTCTGACAGCACATCTGAAATACCTGCATAAACCTATTAATTTTTATTTTCTTTTTATTCAGGAGGCACAGTATATTTCTGTTACCTTAATTTCATGTCCCTTGACGAATATTATAAAGTAAAGCATTCTAACAAAAGAAAAGTAAGAAACACACACACACACGCTGCTCATTCCGATTTTTGCAGACCTTTCCGCCTTGTATAATAATGTCTTTGTGTCTCCGAATTCGTTTCCCACCAGGGTCAAATTATTCTTTCAGTTGAAACTTTCTCAAGCCATCCAATGATTTAACAAGATCAAATGCTTGAAGATGTAGACAAACCTCCTCTGTCTGTCTGACTTTATAAAGACAACTGCTCATGGCGAAATACTTTTTGCAAGCTTATGTCCAACAATGAAGCCCTGGTTCGCACAAGTCTGGGGTGCGAAGGTAGGTCATTGCATGAAGTCATTCAGGGGACGATTTATTTATTAACTTTTCATGTTAAAAAAAAAAACTGTCCTCGGGAAAGAAGACAAGTTTCATGTCAGCCTAAAGAATCTTTCGTATGAATGTGATATGGATCTCCTGAACTGACTTAAGCCTGCTCCGTGTAAACATCTATTTTAATACAGTTACACAAGTCACGGAGCTCGCGCTGGCGAGAGCCACCCATGGGAAGGAAGCATAAAAACAACTTCAAAGGCCGATCGTGGAGTTCAACGACAGGTCACTGTCCCAAACAGTGGGTCCTCTCAGACAAATGAACAAGTCTGAAAGCAGAAATCTACGAGTCTGCGTTTATCTGGGGTGGCTGATACCCAGCTAGCGAATTGCTGTGTGACCCAAGATGGCCGTGTGGACCGTCCTCCCCTTTCCACCATCCGCCAAGACTCGAGAGTCTCGGTTCAAATCTCTCCTTCGGCACAGCTACTTTGTCTTTGTCAGGAAGCTGAACAAGTTTGCATTGACAACGCCCTCATTGTTGAGTAAAAACCAACAATCATAGATGTGTTCAAGACGAGTGATTCTTACATCACATCCGGACCACCCTGACATATAGCCGTGTTTAGAGACCTTTCCAAAGTTTTAAGATGATGAACTATGGCATCATTGAGAGAAACCCTTTCAGCCACAAAATATCGCTAGAGGTGGGGAAAGCAAAATAACGGGTTGATGAAATACATAGATAACGGGTGGATAAATAAAAAAACTGAGTTAAGCGTGCAATAAACAATACAAATGTACACAGCAGCATGGAGTACACAAAAGTTTCCAAACTGTGACATCAACTACATTTCCCAGACCATCAGCGATCTAATAACACGGCGGGTGCATTCATCTGCACCAAACAAATCACACCTAGATCTCCTCAACTTAAAAGAATTTCTTCTCTTGCCGCGCAGCAGCAGTAAAGCTGCCAAAGGTGCGTGCAGCGCCTGCATGCAACAGAAGCAGCAGAGGCGTCACGGCGACTGGGCCCTGCAGCCCGCGGTGCGGAGGAGAGGGAGGTGAACACCAGACACTGAACAGGCCAAGACAGCATCCCCCTCCGATCAATGGCTGCGACATGCGACTGGCCTTGTCTCGGCAGGCGAGCGGGTTAAACCGCGGGGTCGCTTAATTGATCAATCGGCGGAGTCGTTTGAACAGTAATCATTTCCCCTGGTGAGTACGGCGCTGGCGCAAGACAACGGGTAGGTTTGATTCCTCCGCCATATTTTACAACAATGGGATTTGGTTTTTATTTTTTATCTTTTTTTTTTTCTTCTTTTATCCCCCTTCAGACCGCAGAGGACAAGAATCAGGGTCTGGGGCAAAAGCCACCCAACGGTGCAGTCTCGGCCAGTCGAGGGTCAGTTGGGACAGTCTTATCGTGCTGCTCGCGCAATCACCTCCTAACCCTCCCTCCTCGGCCGCCGAGTCGTTTGTCATTTTCCCCTCATTTGGCGTGCAGAGCACTCCTCGTTGCCAGGATGAAATATAATTTGTGCGCTCGAAAAATTCCAAAATTTCTCTCTCGACGGTTTGACAAAGATGAAGAAAAGGCGCAGCTAACCTTGTCATATTCTCTTGTTATCTGCTGCAAATTCGCGCCAAAAATTCCTGTCACACTCTCTTCAGTCCTCGGTGGAGATTTTGCAGCTTTATTGCTTTTCGCGTGATGTCGGCCTGAAGGTCTCGCAGAAATGTTCTGGTCGTCGTCCAAATAGGATGACGGGTGGGGAAGATCGAGCAAGCACGTGCTCCCGACGACGACGTAAGCTGGGGTGGTTTTTTATTTTTTTTTTTTTCTTCTTCTTCTTCTTTCTTTTTTCCTGCGTACGCCTTTGCAATCAGGCGAGGCTAATCTGGACAGCCACTGAGTGTGTAAGTTCACTGAATGCAAAACAATGAGGCGAATTCTTCAGATCCGAGGAAGGATCGAGATCTGACATCGCGGTCATGATAAAGAGGTTTCTAGAGTGAAAAGGGAGATAACAACTAGAGAGGTTCATCGATCAAGTCTGCAATGATGGCGTTACGTAACGCGCGCGGAGTCTTCAAGGCGCGCGCTCCTTAGACATGGGAGTACTGGCCCTGCCTGTAACTAATGGTATCCAGGCGGAATTACAGCACAAATACATTAATTCTAAACTCTCTGCGGATGGTGCATACTGATTTCTGATTGAGAACGCTTTACAAGCCCACCATAGCGGCCCACAGGCCCAACGGCGGAGAAGAAGCTGGAGATCACGTGACAGGTTCACCGTCGCCAGGCCTCAATTTTCACCGCGGTGAGGACCTGAAATGTTCATACGGGCTTACATGGATGATTTGCATGCGCGACTGCGCGCAGACGACAGTTTTATATCTGCCATTGTGCAGTTTGCTGCGCTGTTTCTCATCTTTGCCATTACCTAAAGCAGGTGAATGTCGGGAGGTTAGGCCGGCTCATCCGTGGCCGGGCGGTTTGAAGACCTTTGCTTTCCGGTCTCCAGCTGCGACCCCGGGCATGAGGGTCGACACCGCTTGCGTTTCACGAGTCTTTAACAACCGCTTGAGAAGAGCTCACATGGTGGCAATAGACACCGATTGCAAATGAGAAGTGTTAAAGTTTGGAAAGATATTTCAAGTAATGTATTTTATTGGTTATCAATGCACTTTAGTGACAAGCCTGAATAATGGTTCAGCAACGCACCTTCGCCACGCTTGGCTGACCTGCGGGGCTACACGATGAAATTCAGTCAGGCGAGAGAGAGAGGTGGAGGGGACGGGATGAGAGATTTAAAACTGTTTGTCTGAAGGATAGGAATCACAGCAAAGTTTTTTCGTAAGTGGAGAGATTTCATATCTTGAGTAACGGGACAGTTGAGTAAGGAAGGATTGTAAAAGCCAACCTACGACGGTGACAAGAATAATAATAATAACAATAAAACATAACAATAATATTCAAGGATGAATATGTTCCGATGATAAATTTAAATCAGGAACTTGTTGCTTGCATGATGAATCCAAATGTGCACACTAAGCAAAACAAAACGGCAATGTTATGATCTCGGCAAGAAAAGCGAAGGTGGAGGATAGACTGAAAGGAGGAGGAATACATTGATATAACCGTTTTACACGAGAAAGATGATTATAAAGTGAACGACGAAGATGTTTGAAAGGCTTTTAAGAAGTTAAGGTAAAGGTCGTCCCTAACCTTTATTTTTAGGTCGTTGAACGACGAAATTTTATTGGTGAGGTCATGTGGCCTCAACATCACGGGAAGTGAGCACAGCTCACAAAATGTTAAGGATCAAATGTTACAATTCAAGACATACATATTAATATATGTCTGCCCATCGTTGCCTTACCTTCCCATCCCTGATGTAAGGCACCCAGTATTCATTCCTAACAGATGGGTCGACTGGGAAAGGTTTGCTGCGCCACACGGGTATCGAACCGGATACCTTTCGATTCGGACGCTAGCGTTGTACCAACTCGGGTATCCGCTTCCAAGGGAGGGTCACAACTGCAGCTGGTCCCACTAGGGTATCTGTCCAGCTCTTATACAAGTTTGTCACGGTCCATGATGACATCTGAGTATACAACTATATTCAGTAGGACCTACACATTCCTTGCTCCCCCATTCCCCAAGTTCATAAAGCTTTGGGACAAACTCGTGCCATGAGCCTGACATCTATGGCCTACATGTGAGACTGGTCCATAGACACCTCTGAAGCATGCAGTCCTTTGCTCCACACTTCTTTCATGGTGTGTGAAGCTCAGCAGCATAGCCACTGTCGCTGGCAAGCCACGCAAAATCCTCCTTGTGTGATTCCCATAAAATATAATCTTGCGGATTGCCACGAAACGCTGTGAGCTAGGGAGGAGAAGGGTACAAGCCCTACTGAACACTGTGTTCCCTCAAATCCCCTTTTTACCAGTCCCATATTGTCAAATATTCGACTACGTTTGGCAATTTATTTCTATGGTCTCCATGCAAAATATTTTCCCACACTCGACAAGGGAATCGCAGCAGCCGCTGACCATATAAAATATTTTATCGGTATTTTCTTTTTCGACGATACTTGTTTTCTCTTCTGGAGCCCAGAAGGGTCCCGAGGCTTTGGTTACAGTTTACGACAAGCGGACCGGCTTACATGTTCATCGTTGGCTCATAATGCTACGTCACACGTCTTCATCGTTGCGTCGTCTTCCAACCATGTGTGCGCCATTGTTGCACAACGCCACAGTGAAAGGAGGAATTACCGGTCATTCGTCGTCACCAGGCGTGGATGATTTATCGTGTCTTTATTTTGTTTACCAGCTGTTGGTGCATACCGTCTTTACAAAAACCACACAATGCCATCTCTATCCACGGCTCAATGGAACGTGCAAAGCGTGAACACAGAACCCAGACTCTGGCGACAACCAGAAAAGGTTGTCGTTGACATCAAGACGCCCCGCGATATCCTCCACGTAAGGTGACCCACAGAAGTTGGGGGGTTCATGACCTTTGACAGATGGTTGTTTCTGTAAGTAGGTCTGAACTTGGACAGTGACCAGTATTATAAGATTACATAAAAAATATCCATACCCTTAATTTTTTTAGGAATCTACTTCACAAGTGGATGACGAATGCTTTAATGAGTTAATGAAAGTGATTGACGAGCATTCACTCACCTGTGTGTCTGTGTGAGTGAGAGAGAGAGAGACTTTAAAGAAGAAGAGACACGAAGACAGCGGACCTTCTTTTTCATATTATTATAATTTTTTTTTAAAGTCTTGTCCTCATCTTGTTCACTTCATTCACGTCCAAGACATGCTGATGTGACCCCAGAAATGGATGAAATCGAGTTAGCCAACGGAACATACAGGCGGTCGCACCCAGTCCGTGTGGAGTGTGCCATTTAAAATACAAGCACGGAGGGGGCACATCATGATGAAAACTCTTTTGACCTCGTTCAGGAACGATTGTTTCACGCTCTGGGGTTCATTAAATCAACTTCCCAGCTGCTGTCCCCCATTAAGATACTACGTGTGTCGCACCCTGAACTGGGCCGTCTGCACTCGTGAAGCTCAGCTAATATGCATCCTCCCTGCGATGGTCGACTCCTGTCACATGGTCCCTCTAATCACAATCATAATCACAACCGCCTACAAGAGGGTGATGAAAAAAAAAAAAATAGAAAAAATATTTAGTGTACGTATTACAATGTTTGCATTGTGTCTTTAAATATTTGTTACATATATGTCGGTGTGCAATACGTTTTTACAGATATATTTGCCAGACAGAAAAAAAGTGAATATCAGGGAATAGTATTCCTCCTAATATGCCAAGACAAGAGCCGAAAAATGGTTTCCGCAAAATATTTATTAAGATCGTCATACACACGCATGATAATACCTGTATCTGATCCTAAAAGTGCATGATAATTTTTTTCTACGTGATCAGAAATATGCATGATTTTATTTCTTTGTAGTATAAATATTCATGACAGTAATTATACACGACCATAACAAGTGCTATTACCACCCAGGCTTCCAGCAGAAAAGAACAAAAAAATCTCTGGACGACAAAGTCTGGAATAACCATGCAAATGTTGACAAAAAAGGAAAAAAGAAAAAAGAAAAGGACGCTCCGCCCGAAGGCAATAAAAATTTCAAGTACTTCGTCAAAGTTGCTTCTTAAGGAAAGGACAGTTGTGGGGAAGTTCGGGCCCGAGTGGTGGGTCTGATGTGCACGTTATCAAAATATACATCAGATATTTTATCTTCAAGCGGCAAACCGTTGCAGCGTTGAAGCCGGTGCACGCGCGAGGGGGAAGCTGGTGATGGAGAAGGGACTGTTCCACTCCACGGAGCTCGGGCTGGTGAACGATGAACCGTCGACAGGCGGAGAGGTTATGACCCTCGCGAAACGCTCTTTCTCTAAGAAGAGTGGGTACCTCCTGCCAAGCATGAAGACCCGTCACCTCCTGGCACAAGCTTCTACAGACCACCCTTCCCTCCCCACCACCAGAGCGACAACGATGACCAAGAGGCAGCTCAGCTGGAATGGCCGTTGGGCAGTTTAGAATGCATTTGTCCGTGGACAGCTAATGGCGACAAGTCACTGGATTCCGTGATGGCCGGGTCTGGTTGCCTCACTTCATTGAGCGAGCGGCTGGGTGTGGAAGGTGTTGAGGATGGGGAGGCAACTCTCTCACGTGCAACGCGCGTCGCTGTCACGCTATCTCCATCATCTCCCCCTCTTCCTCACCCCACCTTTTTTTTTTTCTTTTTTTGGTTTATTTTCTTTATTTCTGCATCACCTCGTTAGTGTCATCGTCTCTGCCTCAAAGGTCGGGCCGGACATCCGTCAGAACTGCTGGGCCCCACAGTCTCACTATCTCAATGAACAGAGTGGTATCCAGTTACCAGGAGGCCATATTGCTTCTGCTTTTTATTCGTTTTTAATAAAAGCCACAAACTGAAGCACGTGGCATCATACACAGGACTGATTTCATTCCAAGTTTGCTACAGGACCGTCGATTGTGGAACAGAACAATAAAGTTGCAAAACAAAAAACTACACTTATGTATCAGCTTGTCTAGTCACAAAATATTGGTCCTGACAAAAACAAGTGTGTACTACTCTTACTACTGTTAGATTTTCACGAAATTTAGGAGAATGGTCAAAGACTTTAAACAGCCAATGCCAGTGGGACCAATATTTTAAAAGTCCTGTAACAGCTTAGCTGGAGACCGGTCTGTCAATGGCTGGTCGTATGTTCATAAATACTAAGCAAGAAAAAAAAATCATTCAAGAATGCAACTAAATCTCCTTAAAAGACTAACATAGGTTTAAAAAATTTTTCTGCTTTAAGCTATTTATGTATGAAGAGGGAGAACATTAAGTCTGACCCTTGACCTTTATTTATTGTTCATCAATAACCCACGTCTACATTTTGTATTCATTGAAGACCCATGAAATCGCGCTTAAAATTATTATTTTAGTTATTTTTTTTATAAACTGAACTTAACTGTTATTCTCTGACAGAGGTACAGTGATACCTGCGATAACGCTGGCACTTTTTTTTTCATCCTCTTACTATCCCGATCATTAAAGTCTCAGAGTCGAGCGCAGACTGAATGTGAAATTAGTCTCTGTGTGTTCCTCCTCCCGTCAGTGCTTCACACAAGTGGAGGTGGGGCAGGGTGATACGTGCCGGGGCCACTCACTTGGAATTGCTTGTTGTCCTCGCTTAATGCTATTTGGGATCAATTTTCGGACGACGACTTTCGGGCACGGAAACAGCATCTTCACAGTCCCTTCAGGACTGCTGGCAATGAGCAGCCTGTGTCCTGTGCTGGAAACGGTCTGCTTCATCTTTTTTCTTCTTTTTCTTCTTCCCTCCTTTCTCTCTCTCACAGACACACGAAGCTTCGTTCCTTCCTCTCTCTTTAAAATCACCTCATCCATCGTCTTATGTATGCTTACTTCCTGTACCTTAAACGATGGAAGTGAGGCTTATTCACCTTCTGGTAATATTTTTTTTTTTTTTTTTTTGGCGTGGGAGGATCCTCATCCAACCATTTTGATTTTCTTAAGAAGGACCTACACAGATTCTGAACCTAATAAAGGAAGAAAACGTATGTTTGCACATTCATAGCATAGTGACAAGAATTGTCGATTAATTTTATTTTAGGTTTTTTTTTTTTTGTTGTTGTTCGTTTTGTTTTGTTTGTTGTTGTTGTTTTTTTGTTGTTGTTGTTGTTTTTTTTTTTGTTTTTTTTGTCTTTCCATGTCAAACTGTCTCAAGATTGTTTTCAAAAATATTTACCATCTCTTTAACGTGAAATGTAACTGGTCGACAGAGAGGCAGGTCTTGTACCGAGACACCAGCAAATCAATTAACGAAAGATGCAGGGAAACACGGAACATTAAAAGGCTATTCCTAGAGTGTTACCCGGACAATTAGCAGCGAAGTTTGATTTCCGCACAAAAGCGCCTCTGGCGGTACCCGGGTGTTTACAGACACACAGAAAGCGACAGTGATTTGGCAATGGACGTGGGGTGGAGGAGCGGGATGTGGGGTGTGATGTGAGAGGAAGTGTGCACCCTCCCGTCCTGACCAATCATGGCGATCCAAATGGCCGTTTCTTGTACACCGTTCCTGGCCATCTACCTTGATTTCATCGCTGCTCCCATCAAAGTCGCATTAAGCAGAGGCCAAGGACGACTACGTTTGTAGGAGACTGACGGCGAGTCACGAGGTGAAGGGTCATCATTGCAGTGAGCGAAACTCTTCAAGGGGTGGCGTGGTTGGAGGAATGATAGGCAGGTAATCATCTGGGGACTGATGTCTGAAACAGGTTTTGTGTTAATTTGCTCTGAGGTTTACCCACAGGTTATAGTCACCCTTGATTACTGAAACCTCTTATTATTATTCAGCAATACATCTTTGTCTTTCTTTTCATCCTCTTCCTCCTGTTGTTGTTGCTATATTGAAAACACAGTGGTGCTAGATTACATTCCCTTTATACTTACCTGTATTCCAGAATTTCCATGCAATCATTCCATTTTAAACTACTCACATCATTATCAATGGGAGAGACACACCAATTGAAGGTTAGACACTTACACACCCACCTACACACACACTCACATACACATACACTCACGCACGCCCATACACATACACATTCTCATAAAAAATAGCAAACAATTCGATATGTATACATGACTGACAAAAGTTTGAATTTTTTTGTCCAACCCTAGATTTTTCAATCTTTTCTAATCAAGATTTTTCAGCAGGAAAACCTTAAGGCACTGTTCTCTTTCTTTCTTTTTTATTTTTAAAGGGATTAAAAAAAGTATTAAAACCTGCGTGTGGTGTCCCCTAGCTCAGCTATAAAAGACAGACGGGAAAAGGCCTGAAAGGGGGGAAGAGCACACAGCACGAAGACCACGGACAACGAGGTTTGGCGCGAGAAAAACGAGAAGCTGGTAAACACCATTAGCATCTTTGTCCAAACTGCTGCACCCCCGGCATTCACTTTTTTTTCAAAATGGCGATGGCGGCTGATGAGTGTGCTCGGGTTCTGCCGGCACTAAATAGTGACAGAGTCTCCGGTTTCACTGTACCTGACATTTCGATGCATGCAGGTGTCAGCGGTGTCTCTTTTTTTCGTGTTCTTTCGTTAAAGTTGCTTGCCCGAAATCAGTTCTTTTTTTTTTTTCTCTCCTTCCTTTATTCCTTCTTCTTTTTTGCCGATGACTAATACCAGGGGAGTAATGTAACTGGGGTAAGTATGAGCAAGTCTTGTCGGAAAGTTTCATCATGTCCTTTGTTTGATGTTAAAAATCAAGGGTTGCTGGCTTATTATGTCAGTCAGAATCTGTGTATTTTGCGTACTGGGGCTCGGCTAGTCCATCATGCCACTCGCAAATAATCCTGGACTGACCCAGTGCTCTCTGGTGGGCTCACTAACCAAAGCAGCACGGGTTTCATGTTTCCCCTTGCCATGAATTAAAGCAGCATTGGCCACTTTATCCACTTCATTTTCTTCTTTTTCTTCGTAATCTTTCTTTCCTTCTTCTTGTCAACCCGTCTGACTCTTCCCTGTTTTTTCCCTTTCTAATTCTTTCTGCTTGTGTCATATTCTACATCACACACACACAGAACTTTCTAATGGGTTCGCAAAGATGTCTCATCATTGTCCATCATAATCCAGTTATCGGTGTCGTGGAGGGACAGACACACAGACAGATAACCCAATAGTTCTCCCGCAAATGGTCGGTGACCGTGTCAAACCTTAGACACATATGGGCGAAAATCTACATTATCTGCTCTCTGAAAGACATGTTAATCGCCATTCAAGGGACAAACAAGGAGTACTCTACTTCAAAAGAAGACAGGAGACAATAGCGGCGCGTCCACTGTGACAGACGGAGCAGAAATGAGCGGTAGGAGATGGGGATGAGGGGGTTGAGGCAAGGGGGAGCTGAGTTTCCCAATTTGCATGTGTTGCTCCGCCGGCCTCTGTTTACCATTCTGTCGGCAGCACGGCCATGGTGGCGTAATTTCATAAACTGTCAATCGATCAGGCAGTGGATCGCCTTTTCTCTTCCCTGTAGCAATCACTGCTGCTTTGCGCCCGCCCCCCATCCTTTTCTCTTGGCATTTCTTTCGTCATTTTCAAGTTTGGCTCGGGAAAACCTTTAGCGATATTCTGTCGGAAAGGAGGAAAAAAAAAAATAAGACGCACACGAATTTAAACACGACACACAAATAATCATGAAGCTGAAGAGGAGGAATATCTCCTTTCACTATCAGAAACACTAGCTTAATGGAACTCATGCATACGGGCACTTGGGTGTCAGCGACTGCAGTCGGGAACATAGTACTGACGCATATACCAGCAGCGCATGCGCAGAACCAAAACATTTTTGTTCTGTTTCTCTCTCTCCTACTTGCCGACTTACTTTAAGACTCATTCGTTCATTCCTTGACTAGTAACAACTGACGAAGGGTGAGAGTAGTTCACTGTTGTCACCAGGAGAAAGTGGACATAAACAGTGGCTGACAAAATTCTCTTCTGAGACCTGTCGTGGGCGCAGGTCCTGCAAGGAACGACCAGTCCATGTTTTCCAGCCAGTTCTTCTTCTTCTGTCCACCTTGTCCTCGACCAGCTTTGACGATGACGATAGAGGTCGTGAAGGATCACGTGTCCCAGCCACACCAGCCTTGCTTGAAGGGATTCTAGTGTCCTCGAAGGTAGCGACCTTGTTCCAGCACTTTGTTCCACACTCCATCCTACATAAACAGAAATTATTTTCACGCTTGAATGAAATGAGAAAAAGAAAATTTCCACATAAACCTTGATACTTGTTTGTACATTTTTTTCTAGTCTGGGATAGGCTCGAATTCCATGTGAAGACTCGATTGCTGGTTGGCTAGGTGTAACAATGGTCGAATGATGATTGGCCGGGTGTAAAACAACAGTCGAGTGTTCCCACTTATTGAGCCCGCCCTTCGGGTAGTTAATACCGCTGACGTCATGAGTGGTAGGGTGTGCACTGAGCCGTGGCCTTCGCTGTCTGTCGGTGCCAGACACTATTGGTCAATATTAGCGGTTTGCCCAAACCTGGTTATTGCACCTAACAAGGCGATGCCGGAGAGGAATGGGCCACCCGGTATTACCCGCCAACATGAGTAATGGAATAAACACGATCTTTTTAACCCTCTCGACCGTCACCAGCTGCGTATGGCATCAAGCTGGTTTCGGGTTTGGGTGGGACAAATGTTCGGAGTTTTCAAACTTCAGCGGTGACGGTTAGTGGAGGGTGAGGTTGGTATTATGGGGAGTGTTGTCAGCTCAGACCTTATTATCTAGTTAGCTAAAGTAGCTTAACGCACAATTCTAATAAAAGAATGTATTTATAGCTTTGGGGAGTAGTAGTAGTAGTGTGACTTTTTTCCTTTGGGGAGGTGGGGAGTTTGATGAGGACGATCATTTCGAATTTGCGTGCGACTCTCGCGCAGATCTCGTGAAGGCGAGAATATCGCAATGAGCAGCGAGACACGGCCACGAAGAACGACAGGCAGGAGAAGAAAACCGATGCAGAAGAAGGAAACGAAGAAGTAAGGGCGACAAGCAAGTCAGATGTCCGCCAGCTCCGACTCGCCGCAGCCCCTCCTTGGAGACAAATTGGAAAACAAAATGCGTGGAAGAGCAATACATTAACCGCCCTAACTGACAGGGCCTGTGAATGCTGCATGTGTTGGCCTCGTCATGAGGCAAACATTTCATATCGCAGACACGGAGACCCGCTGCAAAGAACCGCGGAAGAGACTGGTCATTTGTCTTGGACCTCTCCCTGGCACCGACGCTGCCTTGTCTCCCCCTTGCGGCTTTGAAAGGGCAGTTTTTTGCGACTCGTATCTCGCCTCCAAGGGGAGGCTATACGCAACCAGAAAATAATGAGAGGGAAAGAAAGCAAGGGATAATAAATGGAGAGTCACCTGCCAAGTCTGACCTCGTTTGTTAGGCCAGACGTTTATTTGAAAACAGAAGTGAGCGAACTGCCATATTATACACTATCACCCGACCCGTCAGGCAAAGCGTGGCCGCGCTAAACCCTCCCAGCGACCGTTGGCGGCTTCTTGTTCCCCAGGACCCCAGAGCCGGTCGCTTAGCACTCTATTCAAGGTATTAGCTGTGTTGTACGTCTTGTTTGCACACCCAGTGCACTGACGAGATACGCAGAAGAATGACCAGCCGTGCAGTTTCGAGAAGCAGGTAAGAGCTGGTAAGTGTTGTCACGTGACGCAGGTAAGTTCAAGGGTCGCCTCCTGTCTCCTTACGTGACGTTTCCACTGTACGTGATTTTGCGGGGATCTGGTATGACCATCGACTTGCTTTTTCTCTTGGGTTCGCATTTCGTGATGACAGGGATATTTCTGTCTGGACCTTACACCTGTGCTGGAGATGTATACGGGTACTCAGGTTTTCTCTCTCTTTCTCTCCCCCACCCCTAATGTGTGTGTATTCCTTTATTCCTTCCCTCCCATAGTGGGAAACCACTACTAAGTGAAATATTTGCATGCAAAATAAATGAGCCAAACAATTGACCATCCATCAATATTCTCTTTTATCATTGTCTGTTTTATACCTGAAGTCAAAGGTTTGTAACTTTTTTTTTTTTTGGTAGTTTGTTTTGTTTTTTTTTTTTTTTTTTTTTTTTTTTGTTAGTAGTATTTGTCCAGAACTATATATACACACATTTCACACATAAAGTATTTTCTCACAAGTGTAGTTCAAGTACAACATTAACCTGGTGACCTACTGCATCCTACAAAATCTGCTTCAGATTAGAAGTGTCATACAGCTTTCGTTGGACGGGATCGGTAAAAGGAAAGTTGACAGTGATTTTCCATCTGTAATTTCTCTGAATTCAGGTCCCGGATAACCCTGCTAGCAGACAGATTCGTATTTCCTCCTCCCTAGAGACAACTGCCCGTCTCCTCCTCCTGAAATTTAAGGACACGTTTCTGTGTGGGAAAAGCGATACGAACAACTCCGCAAGCCGGTCCAGGTTTATTGGGAGACTGACGCAAATAAAAACAAGCGCTGGCTTCAAAGCGAATAACCCTGCACATCACAAACATTTAGCCTTATAACAAGCGGCAGCGAGCGGCGATTTGTTGGGCTGTGCCTGGGGATCATGTTGTTCTTGTAAAGAGATTCGGGGAGACGCGGTGTCCTGGCGGGCTTCTGACACTGCGCCGAGACAGCGACGGTTGAGTGACCTGCCCTCGGACAAAGAGCATGCGCCGAGCCCTGGAGGTTTGAGTGAGGGAGATGCTTCTGAATGTCTGTTCTGATTTCTGCTGCGGATGGTACTATTGGAGAGGGAGGCATTGCTACTTTGTCTTCAACCATCATATTAATGTTAATTAGTAAGATTCACAGTCCTTTCGGCATCCTTAATTTCTTGCTTTGGAGAAATCCTGCCAACAAACTGAAGAAAGTAAGACAGGACAATCATAATGGAAGTAATGAAGACTTATACGCAAATAAATGCATTGAAAAATAACTAAATAAATAAATTTTTTGCTTAGTAAATGGCAAAGAAACAAAATGGAATTGTGGTCCAGCCTTATGTACTCTCAACATTGTAAGACAGACACTTCCAGCCTCGGTCAGAGGGCCTCTAAAAGCCATTTGAAGCAATTGTCCACTTGGGGGAAAGGGAGGGAAGGCAGTTGCCAGCGCAATAGATTCGTAGACTGCCTGACAAAAATAACATGATTGTGAAGGAAAGCCCTTTACAATCTCGCCTGAGCTGTCTGGCAATAGGATAAATTGGCTGCTGGGCTGAAGCATCTTTTAGTGCCAGAGGCATGGTCACCCCTGCGCTCAAGGAGGATCTTGGGAAGTAATTATTTCAGGATTTTCGCTTTTTTTTAAGAAAAAAAGAAGAAAATATTGTTGAAGCTGTTGCATATTAGGAATGCCGCATATACACATGGTTATTCTCTCTGTCTATCCCTGCATGGTTACATGCGAGTGTACATGCATTCCTCGAACGTTTGTATACATACGTGTGTGCTATGTTTATAGACTTACATAGACTATGTCCCTTCTTGTTCTCTTTTATTATCATAATACATTTTGTCATGATTCCTTAGCTCTTTTGTTGGTATTCCCGTTGATAACAATGGTCTATGACTATATATCAGTAGCATTATATCTATCTTTATCCTTTCTCTCTCTCTCTCCTTCTCGATCACTCTTTTTTTTCTCAAAGCCCACAGTTCTTCTTGCCATCTTCATCATCAAAGTTTACCAGTCCACAGGCATCACTGGTCTTTGTTGCTTCAGCACAGTCCTCTTCGTTCTGCCTCAATGATGCAAGATGCCTGACATAACCGAGGCCAAAGAGAGTTTAACATAAATTCATTGGTTAGACCAAATATAGTACAAAAATGATGATGATGATGATGATGATGATGATGATGATGATGATGATGATGATGATGATGATGATGATGGGATTTGATTTGATTTGTCTGCCAGGAGCACTTCACGGGCATTTTTGTGGAAAAGTATCCACTTACCTGCCAGTGGAGGACCCGACTCCAAGATACCCAAGGTCCGACTGTTTTCACTCTCCGATCGGCAGACGATGATACCCGGCTATCTTTACGACTGCAGCGTTTATTGTTTCAGATCTGCATGCGGGCCGGGCGGCGCTGACAGTCACGAACACGCGGCCATAAATCGGAATTCGGTCGGGCCACTTCTCCGGCCCTTCCATGCTTCTCCTCGCTCGCCCTCGGCAACTTCCGGTGACGGCGGAAATGCGACTTCACTCGTCGTACGAGAGCGGTGCGACTAGTCGCTATGGTCACGCGAGAGTTCCAGGAGGGAGAGGGGTGGTGGGCGTTGGCATACACCGACACCGACATCGACGCATGCGCAAGGGAGCAGGGGCTAATCGCGTCATCGGACACCGACGACTTCGGTTACAGTCGTCGCGGTGACGTAACGCAATGACATGCGTACTGCGTGCGGGTGACGAGGTCTGTGCCAATCTACATATTTCTAATTTACTATGACCCTTCCATGGTCGCATTGGGTCTCCACGATTAATGTATGAAGTGACAGAACAGACGAGTGTACCAGGAGCGGCATTGTGTAAGGTCCGAACGGTTTTCAGTTTTTATTCGGCTTCTTTGTTCTTTCAGCCTCCAGGCATATTTCCTTGGTCTTGTCCAACCGGTTGACGAGGCAATGAATCTGCCGTCAGTTTGAGAGAAAATATTTATGTCGGGTTCTTTTTATTTGTTAATGATAGTGGATGGGGGAAGGGGACGTCTTTAGTACACAAAGACAACTTAGGTTGCATTGATCTCACCGTCTTCCGAGCTCATGAAAATTATCAGTGATTCGACAGACTAGACGATTTCGCATCGCTTCAGATTGTGGGCCAGACATTCCTCTGTATCAGTTTTACAAGTATTTCTTGGGGAGAAAACGACAGCATAAGAGCAGGCCTCGCCACAAGCTAAATGCTTGCACCCTCCCTCCACACACACACCGAGCTCACTATTCGGGTAAGATTCTTGTTGTGTATGCTTATCAACTTCGGAGCAGCTTGCTAGTTTACATCACACAACAAAGAGCAGTATTATGGAACATTAGACTCTAACACCTCGTGCGCTATGGAACATTAGATGCCTAACGTTCCTGTAGTAAGGAACATCAGATGTATAACACCCGCTTCTGGTTTACTTCTGTTTTTGCTGTGGTGGTGGTGATGGTATTGTTGTTATTGTTGTTGTTGCTGCTATTGATGTTGCTGTTGTTGTTGCTGCCGCTGCGCTGGCGTGGCAAACAGGCGAGAGTCCGCAAGATCCCAGGATCCCGAGATCCCGGCGTGATGGCTCGTCAGCAAGCCACAGACGTAGAGAAACATTACCGAGGGCTTGTCGCGGGAGGAAGTCTGCTCGCGCGCAATGATTCAATCGCGAGCAATGTTTCCAACGCGCGACAAACTAAACGTGCGATGTCAATGATCTGTGACTGTCACGCTTTATTGACTGCAGTGTCAACTAATCGCTGGTGTGGAACGATTGACGAAGTTTTCACAGCGGTGCGTCTGCCGTTTTCTTTTTTTTTTTTTTTTGTTTGATTTAGTTTGTTTTGTTTTTTTTGTTTTGTTTTGTTTTGTTTTGTTTTGTTTGTTTTGTTTTGTTTTTTTTACTTCGCCTATACTTTGCTATTACAAAATGGAGAAAGTGCAGCTAGACGACAATATCCTTTACGCAATATATACAGTTTTGAGAGGTCTAAAATACTTTGAGAAAAGCGAAACTAAGTATCTGATAGTGGAATGTTAAGGCATAATTTCGGGTCATTAAAAAAAGTAATTTGATTCCAGGGTCAGTAATGTTCGCCACTGAATTCCACTGCTCCTCTTGAGATCATCACTATAACAATCGGTTGAGAATGGCCGTTTATAGGTACTGATCATGTAGTATGGCTGTTCAGTGGTACTGATCACATTTTATTTATACTTCTCAAAGTATTACTCATGTTCAAGTGAACGATTTTTTTATTACTTTTTTTAAAGTTCAAAATGTTCCTACGTCATGGCGCTCTGTGCACTTTCTGTACTTAAAGAACTTATTCATAGTAAAAACAGCTTCAGTCCGTCTGCTTCATCATTTTAAAAACTAGTTCCAAGTTCTGTATTTATTGTTTTTATACCTGCAATTCCACGCGCTGCTTTGGAGATGAGCGGAATTTTGAGACTTAAGAGGGGCATGTGGTGGTTTATGTTTAGGAATGGCGGCCGCGCCTTTGGAGAATTCAAGAATGTGGATACACATCGAGCTAACAAGAAACTATGAAATACAAGAAAATTTGAGAAATAGGCTAAGGAGGGAGAATGAAACCACTCTCAGTTCTCGTGGCAACTTCCTTTGCCAAAGCAAACTGTGAAAAAAAATGCACAAAGAGAAGAACTAGGGTTATGTAGCATCTTAGCTGCTACTTCTATTTGACGAAATGTAGTCCCTGCTCTTTACTCACTTCCCTGGAGCAGATTACAGACTTCTGCAGGCTCACCAAATCCCACTTTTTGCACTCAATCATTTGAGTAGTCATTTTCTTTGCTTATTTAGCTTCCAGATTTACTGGAAACATTTTTCTCGTCGGGCATTACACGCTATTCACCACCTTCTGTCAGTTTATTTCTTGTCCGTTCTGTCAGTTTATTTAGTAGATTCCCCACCCCAACCCCTGTCTTTGGAGCAAAGTTAGCTGGTCACTGGGTCTTAATCTCACTTGACGGCGCAGAATCTGATTTGAGGAACAATGTTCCGGTAGGTGGCCGAGCCAGTGGAACAGGTTTAGGGTACAAAGCGGAGGATAAGAGGAGGATACAGCGAAAAGTAGCTTCGACAGTTCGTAAGAGAAGCTGACTGAAGAATGAGTGAAGAGTGGCCGGCTGTGAAAAGACAGACCATAGATGTGTATAGGTGGACTGCTGTCTGTCTGCCGAGACCAACGCTTAGCCTCTTGCGAAGTTTTCCGTTGTTAGTCTCGGCAAGCCGTAACAAAAAGTGTGACTAAACCGGAAGCTTTGTACACTCCTGCCTCGCTTTAGCAGTTAACTGGAAAAATTCGTCTGCCAGCAGTCCAGTAATGCAAGTTCGTGGACAGACCATATTGGGCTTTCCAAGCTTTGGTCGTGAGCTCGCTAATGACATCCTGGATCAAAATCGCTGACCGGTCACTCAGGCTTCCATGATGGCGGCCACTCTGACAATTTGGATTGATAATTTCATATCTCGCTGCAGCCTCTCTCCTCTCTCTTTCTTTTAATGTGCCCTCGGGTCCACTTCTTGGGTCTGCGGCCTGCCGCTGTCCAGCCTGATCGATGACCTCTGTGGTGTGGGCAGGACTACATGCCTGATGGTGGGAGATGTCACAGATGTATGTTGTGCGTTTGGAGGAGACACTGATAAGCTTACCTGGCCATTTCGCCGTGTCACGGAATGACAAGACACAAGCCTCCTCACGGGCCCTCGCACCAACCTACGTCAATCGTTGCATTGTTTCTCGATGTAGTCCACCGAGACGCTCGCCGCGAGATGGCGCTTGCCGGCCTGCTTGTCGTCAAACATAAACGCTCACAAACTCCTTTTCCCCTTCATCCCTCAGGCGCATGCACGCACATACAAATTCAAGTAACTTTTTTTTTTCTTATGAAAGTATTCTCGAGATTTTATTCGTCATGAGATAAAATTTCATTATTGTGAAAACCCTTACATCTGTGGTATTTTTGTTGTTGTTGTTGTTTTGCCAACTGGATTGTAGATGCGGCACGCAGAGGCAGTAAATATGCTAACCACTGGTTAAATAAAATAACAACAGACAAGCTAAATCTACGGTCTCTCAATTTCGAAGGCTGAAGATTGAGATACGTTCGAATCGTGTCACCGGAAGTCGCCTGATTTTTCACGCCGACGGAGCTGTCGGAGATCCTGGCGATAATGCGTCTTGCTTAAGGTCCGCCCACGAAAAACACGCAAGAGACTGTTGAATACCTGTGATCTGCCTTTTAATACCCTCGACACAATGCGGGTGCCATCGATTTACCCTTCAAACCCTAGTGGTCCAGCGTTGGCAAGAAACGTTGGACTCCGTCCTCAAAATGTTTATTTACTCTTGTCAAGTCTGTCGAGGTACGCTGGACACATATTTCAACTGATGTTAAGGCTATCGTCGGTAGGTAGCAAACTCACAGTTCAATCACCAAATTCCCCTTAATCATTTCCTCGATATTTTAATTGATTGTAGACATAAATAAGATGGCTACCAACGATATGAAGTATGAGCACTCGATGTGAATATATTCATCTAAAAGACAACCAAGTACTTGCTGACAACAGAAAGCAAACGAAGAACACCCAATACTTCGTTAAAACATTCTTTTATCGGCAGGAGACAGATGGAGAAACAAACAGGCAGAAAACCGATGGAAAGATATCTGGTTATTCATTTCTCACCACCGGCCGACAACTTCATCCATCAATCATCGTGGTGTGTGCAAGGGACACATTAGACACTTTTAAATGTCCTCGGTGGGCACTGTCTATACGAGAGCCACTTACTTACCTTCTGAGACTTATTATAGCCAGCTGGAAGCCCCATAAATTTTAAAGACCACCCTCTTCTCCCAACTTCTTCTCTTTTGTTTGAGTAAATCGTGGTAGAGACGAGTCGAATTCTTATCAACTCTTTAAAAAAAAAACAAGGGGACATTGTTCTCTTTTATTAATAGCATTAGAAGCAGCACTAATGGTAAATTATTATTATTATATTTCCCAATGATTTTCTTAGAGCGCGTTACATAAATAATATTAATATTCGCATATTACAGACACGCTCACTTGTACAACAGACAGCCGCTCATACACAAGGTGAACACAGACACAGGTTGTGCACGCCAAGGGGTCAGGACAGGGTCACTGTGAAGTCATCGTTCTGAAAAGATAAAAAAGTGGTAAAGGAGTCAGTGTGATAATAAAAGTGAAATATAAAGATGACAGCATTATATTTTATGTCCAGATGAAGAAGATAGATCTTCAAACTGATGTCGTTTCGACATAGAATTCAGAGATTTTGGAATTAAATTTATTTTAATAAAAAAAACAATCCAGCACGAAGCAAAAGAGAAGAAAGTCTGGTTATCCAGGAAGTGACCTGAAGGCTTCACGGACAACGGTTCACATAGAAACTACTGAAACTTTAACACTCTATGTGCTTGCACGTGTGTAAGCTGCTCAAGGTAAAAAAAAAAAAAAAAAAAAAAAAACAAAAAAAAACCGAACAACCTGCGACACGTCAGACCAATCAGAAGCATTCTTAGGAACCCAGACAATGCGCTGGGCTGAGCGGAATCTCATAACCCCGAATACTTCTCATAATCCTCATATCCCATGTCGAGGTCCTTCTCCACGTCCCTTCATTAATTTCCTCGCACTCTCCTCCGGTACTCTTGAAAATAAACTGTAACTGGCGACTGCTGACCTCGGGTTGTCAACGTCATCGAGCTAAACACGCCTCACCTGGCTGTTACCTTTATGACCGAGTTTTGTCATCTGGAGATTGCGCCTGCTTGCACGTGAAGATTCTACTGTAAAAGTTACCTGGGTTCGAGGACTTCCTTCATAAAATGAACAGAAAGGAAGTATTATGAAAGGAAATATCAAGCATTTGACCAAGTTCGGCAAAGTCGTGAGTGCAGGTCACAGGAAACCGGTGATGTTAGGGTGAAGATGCAGGACTTTGGTGTTTTGATGAACATAATGAGGAATGTCCAAACTTTGTCAGTAGAGTGGGACGGAGCACCTCGCATGTGGCGCTTTAGAACTTTTCCCGACTAAGAACGACCATGAATGGGTGAGTTGTTGAACAATCGTATACCTCACACACTCCAGCCCTCAACAGCCCCAGTCAGAGAGTATAGACTTATACTGAGTGTCCCAGTCTCGTTGGGACCACACGTGACCTTTCAAGCACAGCATCTGAGATTAAAAGGACAGACGTTGAGGAAAAAGAAATATAACGACTATGACATCAAGAGGAGCTTGGTAATGTCACCAAGAACACTAATGTTTATTGTTTATGAAAAAAATAAGAGCATCAGAATAGCGTTCATTTAGTTTGACAGAGGAGTAGTGACTCCCTTCTATTGAAATCCGCTCTCTTGCTCTCTTTTTCACACACACAACACGAAATAACGATGGGATTAGCTACCAACACCGGAAAGAAGTCAAAGCAAACTGCAAAGCTGATGTCATAACAAGACCAGTTATTGTTGCTAATCCTCCTGTCTCAACTGGCGATGTCCAAGCAAGTGCACTGACGCCAGGCCTGGTGGTACCAAGATGTCTCTCCACACTGCCACGCTCCCCCTACCCCAAGACACCAGCCCTGGGAGCGGGTGGAGGAAGCAAAGCTTACGTCCTGCGAAATGGACCGACACATTATGGCGGCTGCCTCCTCTTCTCCTCCGTCGCCCGCCATGTCTGTGGCCAGTCGTGGCAGCCGACTGTGGCCCTGGCTGTAGGCACAGATGAAAGGGAGACAGGAACAAGAGGAAATGGAAGAAGAGTGTCTGCAATCGCAACTGTCTACTGAACTGACAGATAGTCTATCTGTAATGGCAGGACCTTGTCACTTTGTCTATGCTTCTAAATCTGGCGAGTTATGGGAGGAGTGCTTGCGTGCGTGTTCATGTGCGCGTGTGCTTTGGTAAGTCTGTGTTCTAAGTATAGATATATATAAGTTGACACAGGTAGCACAGGTGACACAGAGAGAGGGTATAAAACAACGGGGGGATGGCTGCATGACACTTTCAATTTCTCGTCTGTCCAACAGACGGGAGCAGCGTTGATGGGACATAATGACTTGCTTGGACAGACCATTCTTTCTCTTTTTCCTTTTCTTTTTCTTTTTCTCTTTCTCTCTATTGGCCTCGCGCCCCTATCTTCTTTTCTCTTTCTGATGATGTGCTTGCATACAGCCTCCGTGCATGAGAGAGAGAGAAAGAAAAGGACAGTCAGAGAGGCGTAAGAGAGAGAGAGAAAGAGAAAACAGTTATAGTGATATATTTGAAAGCTGTATGCAGAAACGCTTGATGCTCAGTGATATTCAGTGACCCCAGTGACCCCACAGTGACACTGTGATATTGCCGCACAGGTTGAAGCCACTTAGGCATCACGTGACTCCCCACCCTCTTGATGTCACCGCGGCGTGTATTTACCTCTGTGACAAACCTCCATCTTTGCTTCCCAACAAGTCAGAACGTTTTGTTTTATTTTGTGTTGGAGTTATCCAAGACCAGGTCGCCATAGGTGAGGGTCACACTTACTCACCCACCCATCACCTCACTCACTCATGTCCCACCTCACCCACTCACCCACACACCCACCTTACCAATTCTGTGGAGCTACAATTTCCACTTTTGTTTTCACGTGGCACGAAATTCATCCGACGACGGCCAAAGAAGGACGAACAGCTCACAAGTAATGCGTCTCTCTTTCTTTGTTTCTCTCTTCTCTCTCTCTGTCTCTCGTGTGTAAAGACGCACTGTCATCTGGTCTTTGTGGTGATTATGGTGTAAGGCAGGGTTGTCCATGGGACATATTTTTCTATCCCGTCCCATCCCGTCCCATGGCAATTTATGCCTGTCCCATCCCGTCCCATCCACGGGATGTTTCCCATGGTTCCCATGGTATTAACAATCCTATGGACAACACTGAAACCACTTTTCGGCTTTTGTTCTATAATTCCTGTACTTCACATACAATAGATGATTCAGAGGAAGATTTAAATCTTGATGAATGAAATAACAGTAAATTTATTTTGCAATATCAAGTATCGACTACCATGGGAAATACAAATGTGTGCTGTCCCATCCCATCCCGTCCCATGGGACGTTTCCCATGGGATTCCCATGGGATTCCCATTCCTATGGACAACACTGGTGTAAGGTGATGGCAATGAAGGTTACAGCGATGACAGTGAAGTGACTGTGATATGTGGGGTAGGCTGGTGACGTTATGGTGACGTCATTGTGACGTTATGGTGACGTGCGAGTGACGTCATAGTGACGTCGTTGTGACGTTATAGTGACGTTATGGTGACGTCACGGTGACATGGTGACGTTTGTGGTGACGTCATGGTGACGTTTGTGGTGACGTCATGGTGACGTTTTGTAGTGACGTCATGGTGACGTTTGTGGTGACGTCATGGTGACGTTTGTGGTGACGTCATGGTGACGTTTGTTACGTGACATGGTGACGTTTGTGTGTTTGACGTTTGTGTGACGTGACGTGACGTTCACAATAGACTCAATGAGCGATGGCTGTAGAGAGGTCGGCGTGTTAAGACCCACTGACAGTTGTTACAGTTTTCTATAAACCTTTATGAGGCACCTTCTGACCTTACAGTCAGCGCAGAAACAAATCATTCACATAAGCCAAAATGGTGGGCTGTGAGGTGCACCTGCTTTCATTCACTCTTGTTGTCCATCCTGCTAAAGCTCCGATGTTCCTCTTGTCTTTTGCTGTTAAAGCTTTCATGGAGCATGATCGTGATTCAGTCAAAATGTCTTCATCAGCAGTTTAATGACGCAGCACAGTGGACAGCACAGTGGAAGGATAGTGGACAGTGGACAGCACAGTTGACAGCGTAGTGGACAGCAGTGGACAGTGGACAGTGGACAGTAACCAATGGCCACGTTTCGGGAACGTCGCGGCCTTTGTTTTTTTTGTGTTTTGTTTTTTATTTGTTTTTTTGTTTTTTGTTTGTTTTTTTTTTTTTTTGGGGGGGGGGTTGTCCTTCGCGAACTTTCTGTCGGACAGAATGCCCTTTGTGAAGTTTCCCTGTGAACGGCTGACTTAGGTCAACATCGTCCTTAAACTAACCAAGTAAATACCTGAGTGCAACGTGGTGCTTCACAGCGCATGCGTCTCGTCTGTCTTGTCCACGTGATCATGTTACGTCACACGTCTCGCTATGTCACGTGCTGACCTCGCTCTGATTACAAGGTCTGACGTCTGACATGTGATGACTGACATCCTGTGAGTGTCTGACACTTTGTGACAGCCTACACTACAATCTATAAATAGAGTTTGAGTCACGAGCTGACGTCATGGAAAGGTTGCAGACAGACAGAAGTTTACTTAGATTGATGGCTAGACGTAAAAAAAGCACAACTTTTGCTTATTCTGTTACCCTCGTAAATCAAGATTTGTAATTTGTCATTTGTCTCTCTCTCTCACATATTTAACATAAGTTCTGCACACTGAAATACAGACATACGTACGTATCTGCACCAAAACACACTAAGATACATATCGAATATTAAAGTAAACTACTTGTGATTATTAAAAAGATAACTTATTTTCTTGATTTGCAGTCTATTAAGACATTGAAAATGTTTAGTTATTTATTGAGAATAGCGAGGAATCGACCTACATTCTAACATCACTGAAGTTCAACAATATGCTAATCAGCTTTTGCTTAATCAGCGAGTTTGCTTATAAGACATAGCAGAGAATGGGATCTTCTCCCCTTTCTAACACCCTGGTGGCATCTGTAATTATTGAAGGTGTGTACCTGCGAATTAATAAAAGTTTTTTTTTCTCAGATTTATGGAATTACTAATTAATTCAGTCATTTTAAGATTAATTTGACTCTCGGGTGAACCTTTAAGGTCAGTCAGGTTGGTGTTTGAAAAGTTGTTTACTGCCGCTGTCTACAGGCAACCCACAGCTCATCAGGCCGCTTCCTGTCTCTCAGCATCCGCTACCCCTTCCAGCACCCTGGTACCTCCCAGTACGTGCAACACGCGACTGAGGATCAGCGATGGTGGCACTTCCTGCTCTGGCGTGCAGATGGCGCTGCGGGCGCGGCGTCTTAACGGGGCTCAGAGCAGGGACATCCGTGTGGCCGGGTTACCAAAGGAGGGCGACGGGGCTGAGCTGACACCTACGCTTGTACCTGCCAGACCATCTCGCTTCTTGGTCTTGGACCGTCGTGCCAGTCACCGGAAATGGTGTTTTCGCTTCCACAGTTTGCACCACAGACGAACTCCAGATGGTCCTGACAGTAGTTGCGACTCGAAAGCATACTTCCATTAAAAGCAAGTGTAACATTTAAAGTTTAAAAAAATGCAAGTACGGCATGATTTTTGTTTTCTTTATTTCCATGACCAAATATGTTCAGAAATTTTTTTTTAGATAGAGTTAATTTCTCAAAACATCCTTCTTTGACTGTAGAACATGTCTTTGATAGGTTGGTAAAATGAGAGAAAAAGTAAACTATTCTCCAAACAAATCAGACGCCTCCGAGTTCAAGCAAGTAAATAAATGTGGAATGCACAAACATAACCCCGATCGTTGCTCTTAACTATTTCAAAAAGATATTCTTCCATTTTTTTAATTTTGAACAAATGAGCTGTGTTAAGCGATTACTTCCAGCAACCAAGTAGTTTGGGTGTCTGGTTGTTGACTGACATACGGACACAGAGGTGCGGTCCTCAACTTGTCATCATCTGACCTAGAACCATTGCCAGAGGTACAAATATATGCAGAAAGCGATCTGACAGCAGTCGTTCTGCTCCACTGCACTAATAAGGTTATAGAAATTACTCTTTCTCTTTTTAGCAGGATTTTTTTCTTTCATTTTCCCAATCGGCCTTATTACTGTGACTGCCACCTCTACCGACAAAAGAGTTCTAGGCAAAAATCAATCTTCTCTTCATTGGATGCCTGCAACTGCCTCAAGTCCTGCTCCTCAGTTTAATTTCATATTCTGTCAACGTGAATGGAACCGCAATACGGGAAGCTGCCTTGACACTGAGTGAAACTCACTCTTGTATATACAACAACCCCGATTGTTCTTAGAGTGCGACCCATGCTACATCATCTGTTACACAGACTTGATTTTTCTTGGTGTATATGTATTTCATACAAACGGCACAGAGCATTTAAATATATGTGATTACACCTCTTAAAGAGGTTGCTGTTTAGAATAAACCTGTTACATTTTGTAATTTAATGAGAATGTTTTGTAACTCGAGGTATCGTTACCCCGGGTATACCTTGAACGGTGTCTTGTGCAGTCCTGTAATCAGCATCGAGATACCTAGGAGGTAGACTGATATTATCGAGGTCCAGCTGCGCAGTCAGTCACGTGACTGTACAGATCCTCGTCTCACATCAAAATAGAAAAGCTGATGGCCGAGTGGTAATCACTGATAGTGTCCGAGCCTGGTCTAGCTATCTTAATGTTTGATTACCCGTGTTTTCTTGGTCGACCCAGCTGTTGCATGAATGAATATCCGGGTCCTTAGAGTTCTTGGCAAGATGAGGCAGCGACAAAAATAAAAAAAAAAGAAGAAGAAAAAGTAGCCATCAACCTCACCAACAGCTGGCCCCAAAGAAAGTGCGTTCTGTAATAACATACTCCTTAGCGACCGAAAGGTTAGAAGACTGGCTTTACCTTTAACCTCCTATGAGGATAGTTATAAAGTAATGAAACACTTTAGAATCCAAGAAAAATTCACATTCATTCAAAAAAAAAAAAAAAAAAAAAAAGTTACAGTCAGAGACATCATCCCAAAACGAACTTTCTTGACATCGAATAATTCAAATAAACAACGAAAGAACGAAACCATAAATGAAAAACCGGAAATGTAAAATAGGTAATGTAAGTGGCATCTTCTTAGTGCCTTGTCCCTTCGGTAGAACCTTAACTGGTTCTCGTATTTTACGACAGTGCGAGATGCAGCAGTGCAAACCCAAAAATCGGGGGAAAACACAAGTGACGACAGTGACGATGATTGAACCCCAAACCGTCCAACGTGCACTGGAGACGACGAAAAGCGACCCTGACGAGCCCCATCTCGCGAGGTCACAGGCACGTGCTGGATTAGGCGCGGGAGGACAAAGGGGTGAAGAGGATGCTTAAAGCGTGTTAACGGCTGTGCAGCCAACAGAGGAGTCTTTCACCAGCAGCTAAGCCTCCCGCACCTACTAAACCGAGAAGATTTTAAATGGACGGTGACACCGCTGCAATGGCCTTCGGGAAAAATAAAAACTGAATGGTGATGATTATCTGCATCGCTGCAAGCTGTCTACCTCAGGTGTCATCGTCGTAGAGAAAAAAATTAAGTTCACCTGCTGCCCATAGGTCTTTTTTTTTTTTTTTTTTTTTTTTTTGCAGAGTTAGGATGGAACACTACCTGTTGTTCGATAAATTTTGCCATCTCCTCATGCGGCAAGGAATGGCTAAGAAACAAAGAAACAAACAAACAAAAACGACAAAGAAACCAAAACGAATCAAAAACACAAAGAAAGACATAAATAAACCAAGAAACAAAGACATATGCAAAGACACAAACAAAGAAATAAACAAAGAAATAAAAAAAAAGAAATAAACAAAAACATAAATAAACAAAGAAAGAAACAAAGACATAAACAAAAAAAAGAAATTAACAAAAACATAAATAAACAAAGAAAGAAACAAAGACATAAACAAACAAAAAAAGAAATAAACAAAGACATAAACAAAAGCAAACAAAAAACAAAGAAATAAACAAACAAAGACATAAACAAACAAAAAGAAATAAACAAAGACATAAAGAATCAAACTAGCTAGCAAAAAAACAAAACAAACAAAATAAAAAAAAAAACTAATAAATCTTGAAAGATATTAAAGAAATGATAATTATCGATGACAGTTCAAAGAATCCTTAATTCGGATTTAAATACAACTTACTCCTCAGGACTTGTGAAGAATGTTGAGCCAGTCTTACAACGACAAGAGGTCAGAGGAAAGCTTCTTTACTTTGACTAATATTATCTCAGAATGTTTCCGTGTGATAATTAAATTAAACTGGAACCATCCAGGGCTCATCATCATCGGACTGAGGGGAAAAAAATCCATCATCACCAGCAGCCCGCTGCCGTTTGTAAGCTCGTGCATTAGTACAGTACCGTTAGGAGGTCACGGCGGGGTTATTGATCGTCCTTGTCTTCCTAACGATTTCGCAGGTAAAGGTAAGTGCCTGCAGGTAGCGGTCGTAAACTCGTTCTTGTCATTAGTTGTCTTGGGGCTTGAGGACAGACTCATTCAAGTCAAGACTTACTCAAAAATCTGGGACCGCAGGAAGTGAGAAAAAGTTATCACACATTGTCCAGCGAGATTTATCGGACTTGATCACAGATGCGACTCTCTCTTTATCTCTATCTTTTTCTTTTCTTTTTTTCTCTCTCTCTGTCCTTGGTGCAATGATTTAGCAAGACTTTATGCCACGAGTCCAATGAGAATAGGGTGTCCAGGGTTCAGGTTCAGGGTTCAGCGCTTCTCGGGTGCGTGGCACCTGTTTGGCCACCTGAGTTGCTAGATGAGAGGTAAGATGAAACCCTCCTCTGAGTTCTCTTTGAGTGTGTGTCCCTCTTCTTTTTTCTGAAAATCTGAAGAAGTTCATTCACATGACCGAGATTTACTCACCCGAAGAAACTGATTATTGATTCTTGATTTTCTCCTTATCTCTCAAGAAAGGAATGAATGAGCGACAGCTGACCTTACCCGTGGAACTATTGACCAGACTTGAGTGCATACTCGTAACTCCTCCACTTATCTTCTAAGATTTATGCTAGTTACACTCACTCTCTGCAGGATAGGGACAGACTTACAGACACGTAAATAGCTTTAGCATGTATGAACATGAATAATGCTTGTGATAATAGGTGTAAAACTGAAGCGATGAAAAGTAATCGTAGAGTTGAAATTGGAAGAGAGAGGTAAGCAAGGGAGAGAGAGAAAGAGAACAAAAAATGATTATAAATACTTGATACTGGATATTTTATCCGTCTAACATTTACTGACATTCTCATTCAAAGCCCGGGTAGTGCGAGGGGTGCACTACTGACTGTGATTTCTGTTGCTAAACGTTTGGATCGGGAGAAAACAAACACAATCTTATCCCGAAGAGTAAACGAAGGCTGCAAATGGAGCAAAAAATTTAAACCAAAACAAACTGAATCATGTTTGCAACAGAAGAAACTGGAAAGCCGTTAACAGGGGTGCACTCTTTTTTCTGTCGAGATACCTCTTAACACATGTGCTGCACTTGTTTGCATATCTAAATACCTCTCAACACATGTGGTTCTTCGCTCTTTCATTCGCTGAATACCTTTTGCTGATGCAAGAATTTTTTTACGGGTGCGTGGGTTGCTTTGGGATGGTAGGAAAATAAAACAACAAGAAGGTGTATGGATTGTATAATATTACTGCATCCCTTCTGTCGCTGTTTTTCGCGATCTTTTCTATTAACCAACTGGTTATTCAAAACGGATGGAAGAGATAAAGAAAAGATATTTTACCTGGCGCCAAGTCTCAGTTTAAGGTGTAAGTACCACGTCAGCCTTCACTAAACACCATTCGTGCACACAAGGCTTAGCCGGGTATTTCATATGCACTCAATACCGGGTATCATCATAATTAGGTCCCTGCTGGGAAGGTATCTGGAAAAATGAAACTTTTAGCAGGCGAAGACACGGTCGTATGAAAGAAGGCCTACCCGAGATGCTCTAACTCCCACCCGATGTCAGCTGTTACACTGGTGATCATTCTGGGTCTGCACCCGACTTTTCTAGGTCGCTCTTGAACTAGAATCCTGCTTCAAGATAGGAATGATCACCAGAGTAAGAGACGGATTAAAATCGGTTAACAGTCATGGTGGTGTGTCGAGGATCTCACGAGGTCATCTGATGACCCTGTGGTTCCGGGAAGAAAGACAGTAGCAAGGGTCACGGATCGTTACCCAATGATCGTCAAAATGAGGGAATATACCTCGGGTGGCAGTGGTCACATTTCGCTGTCATCACGAAGTAAAAATCTATGTCCTCAAGTGGGGTCAGTCCTTTCAACATCTAGTTTGTGGTTGTAGTGTAGAAGCTAAAACTGTTTAGACACCTGTATGATAAGATAAGACAAGACATATCTCAGAGGACAAAACACATTCCTATCTACCCACCAAATATTCAATCAGATTTACGTTTAATGTACATTCATTCACACACGTTAGCATTCACAAGTCGTAACCATGAAGTCAGTCGGTGTGTCCACAGGTAAGAATGTCAATAATTGTCTTTTAATTCTCGTATCTTGCAGCACCAATGCGGCTATCCTCTTGATTTTGGAAGTTAGTGTTCTGAATACAAAAGCCGTTTGCTGTCTCGCAGGGACGACATCTCGAGCCCACGGGATTCAATTCTCAGCTAGGAAGGTCAGGTCTCTTAGTCACGGCCTTCACTACACCCGAGCTTTGAAATGATTACATGCAGGAGAAAAAGTCGGATCACTCAAAAGACTCTCGACTTATTCACACCTGAAAGGACGATTATACGTTACGGTTTTATACCTTCCCATTGCGTGTTGTGAACTTTAACAGGTGACAAAGTACAGTACAGCTTCGTGAAAGCATGGTCGTGGACGGTACGTCCCTTCCACCCCTACCTCCCATCCCTAGTGTCTTCTACTTCGTTGCACATGAAGGCAGGTACCCTCGTTACATAAAGGTGCAACCGTCGTCAACTCGTCATCAGATTGAAGTGACAAGGTGGGAGGGTCAAAGGTCAAACAGTTGTACGATCACAGCAAAACGTTGCCGCAAACAAGTGCACAAATGCGAGTATCAAAATCCACCCGTGAATAGTATTGAATTCATGAATGTGACTAAGCATGTTTCGAAATGTTAGTGAAATGTCAATTCTTTCTAACATGTAAGAGTTCTAACCCAAAAGGTCAGGTAAGCAGACAAGATTATTTTTTTACGAATTTCTCGTGATTTCTTAGGAACAAAGTTGGTGTATGGAATGAGTGTTTCTTAAAGAAAAATTATAAGTTTGATGATCGAGGTGGAAGGTGACTGCACCTTTGTATTTTCTTGGAATATTAAAAGACTAGAAGACCATCTTTCTGCTCTGATGTTTTCACAAGCACTACAGAGCTTCAACTTTCAGCTATAAATTCATTTCACATAACGTGGAATTCATATTTTAAGTAGTTTCATTATCAGTTTTCTCTCAAACTTAAAGGGGTTGATTAAAAAAATTTCAATCTACCATAATAAAACTGGAAACTCCGGATAAAATGGGCTCAACAAATGTTTTCTGTAAGAAGAAATGGCGATTGTCACGATGCTGCAGACGTAGAAAACTAGTTTTTAATGCGATTCTGACTGATCCATCGGCTTTGCAGCATGCCTGAGAAAATGAGAGGTGGCTTTTCAGCTTTTCCTGAATCAAACACGGGTGTTTTGTTTTCTTCCACAACTTTTTTTCCACAAAACATTTCATAGAGAAAGAGAGTTGGGATGCCAGGAACAAAGCCAATGGAAATGGAAAGCGTGTGTGCCTGGAATACCCAGGTAAAGAATTCCCATCCCTCAAGCTGTGTATAATCCACCCGGATTACGCAAGATTTTGTATCATCTGCTGCAACAATGGGGTGTTCACTGGCGGGGTGTGGCAGGGTAGAGTTTTGAAGGCACGAACCCTAATCCCTTGCAATCAAAAGAGAGAACAAATAAACGGACTACTGGTTTCAACTCTCTCAAATGAAACCCAAATAATGATGGATAAAACATTCCTTTTTCCTCTTCTAAGCTGCTAAAAATGTTTAATCATATTTATGTACATATTTCTGCCCCTTTATTACAAGACTTCTGTAGCTTTAACCCCAGAAGTTGGGGAGATGCAAAATTAGACACCCTTCAGAATCCTCCCACCCCTTTAATAATTCACCTCCGTTTGTCTTATAAGAGTCGGAGGAATCTCTAGTCTTCGATCACTCCCATCGCGATTTTAAACAGTCCTGGTAAATGTTAAAAACTTCCATTCCGCAGGGTGCAAAAAATTATTCTGTGTAGGATGTTTGTCTGCGTGCTTTTTGTTTTCATTTCTTCTGGCGTCTGTAATCCTCGCAGTGCAGTTGCTCCAGCTTCCCAGTCGTGTTCCTTCACCCCTGCTTCTCCTGTCAAACGAATTCTTGGCGATATTGGGAGGTATGCCTTATTTATTTTTTCTGGCGAGGTGCGAGTTTGAGATGTTCCTGACAAGCTGTGAGTCACTTACGGGTGTTTTTTATGCAACAGACACTAATACCTGTACACTTTTTTTTCTTCTTGTTTTCCACCTTTCTAATTTTTTTTTCTCCATTCTTTCCTTTCTTTCTTTCTGGGTAGTATCATAACGAGAATGAAGGTTGGCAGTTTGGACATAGATGTTATCAACAAAGCTGACATCTGTTTAGCCTCACCTTTAGACAGGTATTTCTTCGCCACAACTGCCATGTAGGTCATCAGTCGAAGTGCCTTCCGGTACAGTTCGACACTAACTGTGTCAGTCTGGTCGACAAAGCCGAAAAAAATTAAAATATATAAGAACACGTTAGCGGTTGTCGATGAAATGTGACTTAATTCATCGAGCTGGTGTAGATGAGATCCCCAGACCCGTCTGGGTGAGATATCTTGGACCAGTCTGGGGGAAAGGTGAGGTTTTAGGTCAGGTAACTCAGACAAGTCTGGATGATATTTTATAGGTGAGGTCTCGTCTAGGTATCATGATGTTATAGATGAAGGTATCTTGGAGAAGTCTGGGTGAGTTAGATGTCTCTGAGCAGTCTGAGTGAGATGATATTGTGAGTTAGATGTCTTTGCGTGAGATGACACCGTGGATGGGGGTCTCTTGGTCAAAATTAAGTGAAATGTTTTCAGACAAGACTTCGACAGTCGAACTAAGTAATTGTTTTGTCTTGTACAAAGCCATGCACCGTGAAGTGTAGAACCTATTACTCATTTGCTTGCTGCCTGCTACCCACCAAATATACAAAACAAGCAAAGAAAGAATCAGGGAGGAATGTGAAAACTGTGTCACGGAATGAAATTTTGTTCCGCAAAAATTTTGGAGTGGGTCAAAAGACGATCACACAGACAGCATTCCAGGGAACATTCAGCGACCTCAATCAACCTTTTGACTTCACCTCAAGGGGAAGATGCTGCCAGGGGAGGTAAGTCGAGGTGTTCGGCCGTTTGTGTGTGTTGGGGGGACTGAGGAGGGCGAGGAGGGGTGAGAATGTGGAGAGTTTGATAACGGAAGCGCAGTGAACATAGGGTGAACGCAGGCAGCTTGAAAGGACGTAAATTTTTATCGTTTCTTAGATTATTACCTACAGCTCCATAAAGCCGACAAAAGATTTTTTTCTCTCCTTTACGAGTAACTGGGTTTCAGGTTCTAACCTCGCTCTATTTTGGCGCGGAAGAAAAGAAGCTTTTCACGCAGCCCTAGGTGGTCAGAGAGGAGGAAGGTAGGGTATACAGGTAGGCACGCTAGGTGCGCATACAAGTGGCAGCACAGCCACCAAATCCCGCCACAAACAACACCCAGAGAGAGCTGCAACAACACAGGGTTTAGTGGGATTGTGTAGCGCCACTTTGATACAGACATGATCTTCACAAACTTTAAAAAATATATTTATATTGTGTGCCGTGTGTGTCATCTCTTTCTCCGTTTTTTTAAAGAGCTAGGGAAGTGCAAATTGTTTTATTAACGACTGGGTAAATCTCAGTGCAAGGTACTGTTTCCACAAATACTTGCCGACAAATATCACCATGCACAGAAAAATAATCAACAAAACGGATATCAGAATAATTCATGTATACGTGAAGGCTTCGGCGAGTGACAATTCTGAAATTCTTATGTTAATTGGTATGTTATATGTTAATTAGGCATACCGTGATGTCTAAATATTTACATTTTTATCTGTATGGTGGTTTGTAGGAGTATATCTATAAAACGTATGATGGGTATTCGTCTAGGTTTGGGGAAGTAGCAACTGAACTTGACCTATCATTGCTTAAAAATTTGCATCCCACTAGTCCTTTAAACTGATAGCACTCGTGGAATGCACGGCGAGGGCGTTGTAATGAAAACAACTCGCTTGAAAGAGATGTGCTAAGTGTTAGTCGCTGGCTCGTGAGATCAAACACTCTCTGCTAAAGAGATGCGCTAATAATTTGCGGCTGCTTTGCTAACTCAATATTCCTACCATGCATTTTTTCCTTTAATTTTTTTTTTTTTTTAAGAAGGGAGATTGGTGGAAGGACTGGGATTGCGTGTTTGACGAGGATTGAAAACCACACGAAAGACATAAAAATAAACTCGCATGCAAGCTGATTGGTCGAACGACATTGACGTCACGATTGTATCATCGAACGCTATCGTTATAGTCGCCGTAATTTCTGATTACTTTTAAAGCAAAATTTTTATGACTATTTTTAGACATGATTCTTTGTAGGAGAAAGAGTACATGTCCGCATGACAACCCACCACGTCTGTCGCCATTACACTCGAGTAGCCAGATAGACTTTCTCTCCTCGCCCTGATATTTGCACGTGGCCCTGTCGACCTTTGCCCATGACCGACTCGTTAAAGCAGTTCGTGGCTGTTTAAGTACTTGAGCAAATTTGTTTCCACAAGCCAAAAAAAGATCAACGGTTTCTTGTGTTTTGCATATCTGAGTTCCGTAAATCTTAAAAAGGAGTTTTACAACTAAGGTTTAATATGAACAGTTCATTTCTTTCCATTCCAAAAAGAATTATCAGATGTTGAACGGTATCTTTACCTTCGTATGTACATAAATACATGCATGAATATAAACATATTGCATAAAAGAAAGAAAAACAGACTACCACCTACAGAGAAAGAAAGGTAGACTAAGAAAGAGACTACAGCATGTGGCTGCATCTAGAATATAGAGCAGTTGTCTCTATTGCCTTGGACAAACATAAATCTGAGGGTTCGAAGTACGGAAAGGAGTAGAACAGGTTAACAAACTGACAAAATACCAAGACCAATCCTGTTAACTCGTTCCTGAACCTGGAACCTATTGTTAACAAGTTCCGTAACCTCTCAGTCCATGGAAGATGGAAGTAGAAGTCCAATGATATTTTGTCGTGAAAGTTTCTTTTCTTTCCCTCGGGAGTTGCGGACACTAGTAGGGTCTATATTCGAAAATGTTCAGACTGAAGAGATTCTCTGAACAATCATGACTGCTTGTTAATGGCGACATACTTATTTTTCAACTTCATGATTGAATGTTGTTGTTGTTCTTAATGATGCTGTCAGATTTTCTCATTGTTGTCGCCAAAGAGGTTAAAAAAAAATTTTCTTTTTACTTTTGCTGGTGATTTTCATGAATGGATGGCATTGACGGGTATTTCGCAACTCACGGTTAGAAGTCAGAATTTGAAAGTTATCCCAGCACCTGATTGTTCCCTGTTGAAACACATTGTAGCTGTCAACAACAAATAAAAGCATGAAGTAACAAAATCCGGTCAAATGAGAAGGTTTCATAAAAAAAAACAACATAATAATGAAACGAAGGTTGACAGCGTGCAAATTTCTTGCTCTTTAATGGGTACTTACAGAGGTCGAAAGTCACAAGCAGCCTCGACAGCGGGTCGTGTGTTGGGTTCCTCCTCTACCCCCGGGGCCCGCGATATAGACCATGAAGCGGAGATGGAGGGAGGAGGAGGGGATGAGGGGAAGGACAACAAAAATGCAAAAGACCGCAGCAGTCAAGTGGTGTGGGGTGGCGGAAGTGGTTGTCGCCTCGCTCTGGCAAGCGACGAGCGCCAACAGACTGTTGTTAAGTACGTGTGCCGCAACACGCCGGGCGCTGCGACTGTTTTCAGGAGAATTATACCAAAGCGCTCCTGTTTGTCGTGCTTAAGATTAGGGATTAGAGAGTTTGGATGTCGCATTTCTTGCGACTTAGCGAGGTGTAGTGTGACCTTTTCCATCAGGCGAAAACTGTGACCCGCTCCGTCGGGGTGGGTGGATGGATGGGAGGGACGAGAGAGAGAGAGGGAGTAAACTCGGCGACTGGGTTGTTTAGGACCGTCGCTTGCATCTCGCAAGGATTTTTTTTTTTTTGTTACCCTGGGTAGAGACCCTACACACGGGTGGACAATAGCCCGGGGTAGGGTTGCACAGAACAACCGATACTATGCCGCACTCTGTCGAGTTGTAGATCTAATCCAAACAGAAACAGGAGCGGGCTCTGTTCGGGTACGGGTGGGCCAGACTGGAAGGATGGATTGGCCGCCGATGGCTGCCACCGGAGTGACAGCGCTGGGATCTGGTGTCGTCTGCTCCGAGATAAAGGGCGGAGGGGGGAGAAAAACGAGGCCTTTGAGTGTCAGCCATGCAGAACCATGTTTGCCACCATTTGGATGTGAAGGCAAACGCACTGGGACAGCCCTGGGTGAGGTGTGTGTGTACGGAAAAGAGGGACGGGGTTGACAGCAAAGCGGGTGGGTTGCACATACTAATGCTGCTTACTGCATAGTAACGTTGCCAAGACCACGAGACAGTACCTACATTTTTTTTAAATCTTTCCCTTGGACCTGACGGATGGACCCGACTATGAACAGACGATCGAGCACATAAGAGAAGAAGAGCCTATTGGGAAATCTTTACACAGACTTATTCTGATCGCGATGTATCCGAACATGTCAAACTGTTCTAGTGCTAGAGGTCAGAATTCGATTCCAAACACAGGGAAGTTTTGTAGTATCTTTGCGGATCTTATCTGAACCAAGACAGACTAGTATGTGCTGACAAACACATCCCAAACACTAAGTGTTTTGTTCGGAATCGTGTAAACTTCTTTTCTTTTTCTCTTCTTAGTTTTGTTTTGGAAGGTCGCGGTCTAAACGCATGAACGGCGAACGGTCCTGGTTCTCGTGCGGTTGGTCATCTGCTGATCATGATGATCATCACCAATATTTTTTAGACTGAAATCATTTTCTGTTCAAATTAAAAAAAAAGAAGGAAAAAATGGCAGATTTGGAGATATGCAGACTTCTTGACTGCCAAAAGCTTGTTCAATGTGAAATAATACTTCGCCAAATCTGTACTCAAAAACTCCCTTTTATCCATGTCGATGGAAGGGTTTTTTTGGTTTAATTTTCAGATCATGCTTTGGACAAACGAAGGTAAATCAACGTATCAAACTCTTGGTTCTTCTTCATGACGAAGGCACATACACATATATCAACAGGCAGCACACACCAACGACTTTTATACATAATGAAAACCCAAATATTTTGTCTTCTCGACTTGAAGATACGAGGATCCCAAACACTTTGCATGGTTAAGGACCGACGACTCTACCTGGCCTGGCGTTCGCAAGGTAAGAAGGAAGCAGGTATGGGGAATGACTAGGGGAAGGGGGATAACTGCAAAGGGAGGGGGAGGGTATATGAAAGCCAGTGTGACACAAGCAAGGTTCTTACCGCTGACACGGAGTACAATGGGGAAGTCACCGGGAATGAATCACGTTGCTTGTGCTCGGGACACCATGCAAGCCGGCTTGTCTCCCCGCGGCCCGCTAGCGCCACAAAAGAACTGCATGGGTTAGGGTTCCTGCAGGGCCCCCCTGCTACCTTCCTGCTTCAGGTAGAAGACGAGGATGGAGGTGTGGGGGTGTGAGATCGCTCACGCACCGTGCACCAAACATGGATGGCGGAAGAGCACATTAGGACTGTCGAAATCTCGGGAGGGAGAGGGGAGTATCCTTATGATCACTATCACCCCCTGGACTGTTAAAATCTCAGGAAAAAAAAACAAACAAACTTAAGATCTGATATTTACTTTCACTAGCATACTTTTGATCTTTCATTACCCATCAACCCACTCTGCGCCCCTTCCTCTCCCCCCTCTCTCTCTGTCTCTCGCACACCTTTTCTTTTTTGTGTTTCCTACGGGAAGGCCATCAAGTGGGTAAGGTGGCAAGAGAGTTAATGGCGATATAAAAACTTCCCAACACTCCCTTTCCCCTCTTTTTTTTCAGGGGTTGAGGGGTCGTGGGGGAGGGGGATGAGCCAACAAAATTAAAGTCCTCGTCGAGGCTCGCCCCTGCCGTAAATCTGTGCGCGGAAAAAGGGCGGTCAAACAGCGAGGCTTGGGTTTCAAACATCCGGGGCTTCATCTCGCGCCTTGCCGACGTTCCCTTCGTCCTCACTGTCACCTGGACGAGCTCGAGCCACAGCCCTGCCGCCACATGCCGTTTAAAGAACATCAGGGCCAGACACCACAACCTTCCTTCACAGACCCGGTAGGCAGTCAGTCGTGTGATCGGGGAGGACCTTGGTGTCTGGGTGGGTTAGGATGAAGGGAGGAAGGGAGATGTTTTAACCGGGAGATAAAAAAATTGTAGAGGTAGCGGTGGTAGTTGTATGGGTGTGGATGTGGTAGCACCGTGGCACACCCTACCACAACACAAACGGTCGTTTAACGACCTATTCGATGTCATAACGTTAGGCAGCGTCGTAATATTCATTACTTTCATTCTTTTCCTCAGTCAGCGGCCGTCGCTGTATGGGTTATTTCATTTTTTTTTTCTTCCTTTTTTATGCGTTATGATCCGCACGAGATTTGGAGGGGTGTATAAATCACTCCTTGCCAAAGCTTTAAAGTCAAGTTCACATCGCTGTGCTCTGTCTTGAGCTGCGTGGGCTGAACACGGTCGAGATTATCTATCATTCAGGGGGCGTCCTTTACAAGTCTTTCATCGGCCCAACACGCACCAGGTACAAAAAGCCACGCTTATGAAACCACCTGTCCTTACACTTCCCTTTGAAAATCGTTTGCTGGCCCTTGGGGTGGGTATATATCTTCTACCTCGGAATACCTGCTCCGCTCTTCCGGATGAATGCACTTTCACTGATTGATTTTTTTTTTTAATTTTTGGGTGAATCGGTGGCAGAGCTACTGTCATCTAGATGTTTTATTACCCTTCTATTCTTCCATCAGAGTCACGTCAGGTAACTCAATGGTTTATGTTTAAACATTCAACATTTGTTTTTCTTTTAAATTTTTTTTTTTTTATACTTTTTTTCCCTTCTCAAGCATGAAGATTAATGCTTTTACCGAGGTCAAGATTTCAGTGCAATCTCGCAGCTGACTCCGTTCCGAGGCAAACACCTAATGATGTGTTTAAACACGGGTTGCGGGTGTGCAGACAGGGTACAGGACGTGTCGACATCATTGTCGACAGAAGAACGCGTGTCAGGCAGGGTAGGTACAAGCAGGATGGAAAGAAGAAGATATTGGAAATGTCACAATCTTAATACACGTCAACATTTTCTTGTAAACATGCAGGGAGCAGGATGTTGCGAAAGGGGGATGAATTCACATGGAGAGAGAGAGGGGGGGGATGGTTTGCCAGATGAGCTTTTAAGTGAAGAGATAAAATAATTAACATTTTTTTTAGTCGAGGAGGAAATTGTTTGGTGTGTCGCTTTTTGGACATATGAGTGACGTAGATAGATAAAAAGATAAACATTGGAGTCATTATTTATGCGATTTGTTAGATTGCACGCGATAAATCGACATTTGTTTCTTTTTTTTAGTATACTTGTAAAGAAACGATGAAAGGTGAGAAGCAAATTTATTATTGGGTAAAGTTTAGTGCAAGATGCTGTTAACCAGAATCTGGTGAAACACACACTTTTTCGAGATATACACGCTACAAACCATGAGAAAAGAGAAAAAATCGTGACATTACATATTAGTTAACATTATGATCCCTAGCTTTCCCATCACCCGGGGTATTTTCCACCCCACTAGCCCTTTAAGCATCTGGAAGACCGCATCACTCGTGTTCACGTCACTGCCCTGGGCTCGTTACAAGATTCTGTTTCACCAAATCGGAGTAAATAGCTCCACTGCGGTTCTCAAGATACAAACCCCCAAAACACTGCAATGAACATAAAGAAATCGCACGAATTTTCCTCCCTGATGTATCCCAGACCTCTCACAGGCTGCAGCTTAACAACCTACCCATGTACCCTCCTCACGACATCAGGTCGTTGTCCCATGGTGATGCTTGCAGATACAAACAAAGAAGGAAAGGAGAGTGTGGGGAGGTACCCGGATAGAAATTAAGAAACTACCATCATGCACCGCCCTCAGTCCAGTCTTTGAGAGAAAACAAAATCCTTTCTTGTAGACCTTTAAGAGGGGCTCACCCTGCCTACGTCAGTCTAATTGAAGGGGGGGAACCCGGGTATGTGCCAGTGACTCTCGGGTGTCGGTCAGCGATACCCCTGAGAGCTACGCGCCGCCAGCGGACGACCAGTGTCACCCAGCGGCAGCTCATCAAGCTGTTGTCACAGATTTAAACGTGGGTTCACGGAGGTCAATTAAACGCCCCTCACCCAGTCGCCTTGCATACTAATGAGGCGCCAGCCACTTGGCGCGGGGGCAAGATGCTCTCCTCTTTCAGCGCCGGCCACAAGTCCTCACCTCCAAACTAAAGCTAACCGTGAATTATGCACAGTTCGTTAATTACAGTATCATCTGGCCAGCTTTGATGTGATGGCGACGAGACAGTTTAGCAGATATTTTTTTTTTTAATTATGGAGAGGACGACAAAGTCCCCGATTTCACGGACAAACCAGAAAGTTATGAACTACAACTGACCAAGGAGTGATTAAAGCTACTCTCCAATAACCGACCAACCTACCTTGAAAACTATTTAAATAAATTATTTGGTAGATAAAGCAATTTTTCGTAACAATGAGTACAGAGGGGAACCAAGGCAGAATAAAATGACAAACATGAATAAAATAAAAAGAAACAATATTCTGGTGCATATTGCGCAGACGTTTACACGGTGCGGACAACGACCCAGACAAAAGCGACAAAATAAATTAAAAGCTGAAGGGAGATAAAGAAAGTGCAGACGCAAGCGAGAACGAGGCCCGGCCTGCGAGTTGTCGGCCCTGCCCCCTGTGTCATCACGTCAGAAAAAGAAGAAAAAAAAAAAAAAAAAGAAGAGGAGAATGTGAGAGGTAGGGGTGGGAAGGCGTACAGTTAGTAGATGCCAGGTACAGTAGGGAATGCAAAGTATTTGTTTTAGCCGCGAGAGAGAAAACTGCCTTCCGCTCCCTGTCCTGCCAAGCGCGCGGCGACAAGCAGAGCGAGGCTGACGCACAGAAGTCGATGGCATAGCCATGGCGAAAGTCACTGACAGGAAGGTGGTCCACTCAGGAACGAATTCATAACACATAAACCTTTAATAAGTTTTCAAACTTTAAACCAGTCAACGACAAAAGCAGTCATAACTGTCACCTTACTGAGAGGCAGATTATAAACTGTACCATGTCTGTTCTACTTCTATTTATTATTATTATCGCCACACTATATTTATTTTCAATATCACTATATATTTTATCTTGATTGGTTTTGAAATACAACGATGTTCTCTCTCTCTTTTGATGCTTAGCTGCTGCTGCTGCTGCTGATGATGATGATGATGATGATGATGATGATGATGATGATGATGATGATGATGATGATAAAAGGAAAAGCTGAATTTTGCTAACGACCACTTCCAGCAGCCATATATACTTTTCCAGACAAAGTTTCCAATGTGAAAATGATAGTAAATGCTTAATTTCTATACAAATCATTATGAAAGTGATCCCGGATACTCGCATACCCGAATTCTGAGGCACCCCCACTCCCAGCCTTGGCAGCACCACCACCGTGAAAGCGATACTGGATGCTTCTTACAATCTGACTTACATTATGTTCCGAGACGACCATAAAAGAAAGTTTTATACCAATTCTTAGTATTTATAGCCTCCAATAACTGTATCATATCACACCGGAGGCACCCGAGACCTTGACGTTAACTGCCGTGGAGAATAAATAATAATGACAACTCGGCAAACTTCGTTTTCCACCTGATACCTGCACGTGGCACGTCATACCCGAGGTAGACTTGGTTTACACACCTGTTCTTTGAGAAGATGGCTGTCTTGCGGGTCGTTACCTCGCCTGCCGGGCTTCCCTGGTCAATGAGTGCAACTTCTCAATGTCCTTCTGCCTACAACTGACTGGCTTGCAAATCTAACAACTTATCGTTCAGACTCCCGGACAGAAACGTTACTTATTTTTATTATTTATGCTTCAACTGTCTTAGTTTCATTTGTAGACCTTCTGGTGGAACAGTAGCGCCTGTGATGACGAAGATGCTGGAAAAAATCCTTTGTGGTCAGTGATTTCTGACACAAGTGTGTCGTTAAATAAACAAAAGCTGGAGGTGTCTCCGCGGTATCTGTGACTGCGATGAGCTAAGCTTGGGTACGTCGACCTCTTTCCTCCGTTTGGCCAACGAGGCGCACGCGTTTCGCCTTGTCACGTGACCACTGGTTGGTTCGGACAACACGCATGCGCGTTCGTCTTGCCTTCTTCCACTCTTTCTCTCTTCACTCAGGAGTCTTCCGGGAAGGTCGTTGGTGACAACCGCCCGCGTTCTGGGGTCATATTCGTAGCATCTCGCCTAGTGGATGCTACATAGTAGATGCTATGACGATTAGCACCTGACTGAAGTGATTATGATTTTATTATCAAGACATTACATGCAATCCAGCCCCGTTGCCCACTGGACCTCGCGGTTTACGGTTGAGTGGTTGTTGTTGTTGCCTCATGCTAAGTCAACAAGTCAATCTGTAATGAAGGCGTGCTTGTCCTGTAAACAAAATGGAGGCCAGAGAGAACTTAGAGAACGAGATTCCAGATATGATAAGGTTTTGAAAGTAATGACATTTTTTTAAAATTCAATAAGTATCTCAATTATAGAAACAGCAGTGTCTATGATTCGGTGCATGTGTGTTTAAAGAGCAGAGAGAGAGACTGCGCGTGCGTTTTGCACGAGGCAGCCCTGCAAAGATGTAGTTTTTGTCCTTTCATTCTTTCGACATGTTTTCAAATGTTATTTCCGACATTTTGCGAAGGAGCAGATAATTTGCAAGACATTCAAAATTCATTTTGAGACTGGGCATTGAAGTCTGCAATAAACTCAACATTACTAGGATGTTCCCACTCTAAGGCCATTCACTCAGGTCCTTGAGATTTTCTCTTCATTGAGCCAAGGGAAAGGACTCTTGCAGCTTGCAATGAGCAATGGAAAAGCAGAGGGAAAAAAGGTTAAAGGGCATTATCCGTGATAAAGGCTGTTGTCAGAACCTTTTGTTTTGAACTTAGTCACCACCTACCAAATTAACTGTCGACTTGTCGACACCACAGAATGGGGAGATAACCACGAGCAGCATGCATGTCAGAAGACGTCTTTCAAATGACAAACGGTCGTCTTAGCAGCTTCTTTGCTGAATAAGAGTCTATCAACAGCTAAAGCTTGCATTTAGTAAGTGTCTGGCCAAGACTAGTAAAAGATAATTCCTTGTTCAAGCAGATTGCATTCACAGAAACCAGCTGCCTACAGGGTGATGGCCAGCGCAAGAATATTGAGTTCTTAAGATGTGAGTGTGTGTTTTTAAACCCCAAAGTCTTTTGAGGCAATTCTCTTTGCTGAACTAGTGAGTGCCGTTGACTCAAGATACAATGGAAAACAAGCATACGTGTATGAATGAATATGAGCAGAGCACACACAAACATCGGTTTGAAAAGTGTTCCAAGCAGCGTGAAGGGATGCACGTCCTTCTGGTTTTTGGAGTGATCCCAGTAAGTAAATTCATGTTCTGTTGTGTCTGCGTGCGTGCGTGCGTGCGTGGCCTGCACGAGTGACCGAGAAAGGAAGAAATGATGTGTTGGAGCAAGTGTTCTCCATAAAGATGTACGTTCCATTCATCTCCGCAGAACATGGCGCTGACAAGCACTGACGACAATGAAAACCAGGCGACAGCGCACGGGAGTCATCCGGGCACTCGCGGAGCGAGCAGGGGACATAAACGTGGTATTGTCAGAGAAGCACGTTACTTAGTCATGCCTGTCAGACCGAGACATAGGTCTTTCCGGGAGCTCCTCAGGTGCCTGTGGAGTTAGCCTCCCTCTCCTCTAACCCCCTACCCCACCCAACACCCACACACTAACACACATACACCGGCCCTGTACAAGGTGAAGCATATTGATGTGGTCTCCTCATTCTCGGTGATTATGAAGAAACCTTCACAACGGGCTTACCGGTATATGCGGCCACAGGCCAGGTGCGACTCTCCATGTGCTGTTAAATCCCAGGTAGCTTAACCCGTCACAGGCAGGGGGCAGGAGCGCTCCTTACCTTCCGACAGGTATACATCGCCGACGCTTTACTATGTGGGGCGGGACATTCTTCACCTCGGCCACAGGGAACATGGAGTGATGGGGACAAATGGCCCATTTCTGTGCGAGAAAACTAGATTAATAATTAAAAGAAAACGCATCTTTTGTTTGCGCATGTTCTGCATGAAAGTCTCCCCCGTGCACACCCACCACCCCAACTTCTCAACCCATCAACCCACCACCTTTGCCGTTTCCCCCTCCACCCTATAACCAAACCTCCAGTCTGAATCCTCAAAACCTCTGCTGCAACAGTCAGCTGCCGAGTTTTTTGTTCCAGCCTCGTGACCAGACTCTGCTGTCTGTCTCAGTTTGACTTGAGAAGGTGCAGGGTCACCGAGGCCTGGGTGTGATATGCTGATTATGTCAATCAGAAACCTCACACAGTCATTACACACAGCAGACGGCAATCTTCCTCAGGCAGCAACATGAAAGCTGCTGTTACAAGCTGTGGACCCCCCTCACTCACGTGCCCCATCTCAGTATCCGGCTTCCCTCCATTTTTATGTTTTTGTGGGGTTAGGGGTGTCTTTTTTTATCATCTGTCATTGTGTACAGTGATTACATGGTTGGTCTGAAGAAAAGATCAAAGGCATCACACCTTCGCGGAGGTATTCTCATGTTTAAACTTTATTATTATAATTATTTTATAATTGTTATTGTAACGCTCCGTTAGAAATGATTGTACAAGAAGTGAATCAGACACAAGTTTGTGTATAAATAGAGATATATCACGGTCACTGAAGGGTGGTAGAAGGTAGAGGACGGGTACACAACATCGTGATGTTGGGTTTCGTTCCATTGAAGACGCTGCCAGACGCCTCCTGCCAGAGATAGAAAGATGGGGTGAAGGTGTATAGGGTGGGTATGTTGTATCGAGTATCCCAGAGTTCTCGTTTTCAGCTCACATCTACACCATGGACGGACAAAGGAGGGAGCCGAGCGGACGGAGGATGGAGCTCGCGCTTTTGTCTTTGAATGTTTCTGTCACCTTACCTTCGACACGACTAATCCGCCATTGTTGATGACACATCTCCAGCTTTCGTGCCGACCTCGCTTTCGTGCCAGTGTCAGCCCCGCTGAGTTTAAACATTAGACAGGCGGAATTACAGCTCAGACTGTTGTTCAAAACATAAGGCGTTTCCGGAGATAATAAACATTAATCAGGTAGCTTGATACTTGGGTGTAGTGAGCCACGGAGAGAGAAAGAGAGGTACGCGGCAGAGCATGCCCTCCTCACCCTCCACCCCACCCAGAAAAAGTCATCCTCTCATAATGTACCCTGACAATATATTTTACCGAAAATGTAATAAACTGTGCAGTATTGTAAATGCAGTAACAGCAGTATGAATAAAAATACATTAAATACTGTAAATACTATACAAGGCTTCAGTAAATACTTTCCTCAGAAATGTTATGAATACTATTCCAGACACAGAATGTATTTGAAATATCTATTAAAAAAAAAAAGGTTTGGATATGAGAAACTTCGAAAGAATAACAGGGATCTGTAGTAGTAATGTGGCAAAAATATCTCAGATTTTATACATACGTTAAAACATAAAAGAATCCACACAAACTTCGACTTAATCTGCTCTGCGCTAAATGATTATCGGGAAATGCTTTATATAGTACTAATAAAAATGATAATTACTCCCCATCTCCCAAGCCTCGTGAAAAAATGTTCAACAGTTTAAAATCGTTTTAATTAGTGTTTCAATTTTTTTTAAATCAGCGATGTGAAATCCTTTCAGTTAGTCTTTCAATTATCTGTCATTCACTTTCTAAACTGAATTTTGTAAAGGGAAATATTCATATTAAAATTAATATAGATAAATGTTGGCGTTAAGAAAGTGCGAGAACCATATTTCGAAATAAACAAAATAATAATCCCAAACACACAGTGACACAGATCGGACTTCTGCTTGAGTTTTGTTTTTTGGTTGTTGTTTTTTTTTTCAGTGCGACATCTCAGCAAACTTTCAAAGAGAAACTACATGGACAAGAGAAAAGATGTGAACACACAGCCCACGATTCTTGCTGTTTTGGTCAGAAGTCTGATACTGGCAGCTGTTTAGTCTCGTGACATCCCGGTGAAAAGGACAGTATTTTGTTTCAGGCTTTTCGTCGACGAAAACGAGGGATAGAGCGTGGTAGGGAGATGGAACGAGATGGAACGATAAGTGAGCCGTGTTCACCACACTCATCTCACACCCGCCTTCGCCACCCGACCCAGCGGCCAGAAACAATGACAAACCACGGGTGAGCTCAGCTTGCGAAACGCTACACTCCTGCGAGAGAAGATCAGTCCATCACTGTTGGTGGTCACGTGGTCACGCCACTTTTTTTCTTCTCTCTGGCGCACCCTTCTCGCCTTCTACCCTTCCCCTCGTCTCCTTTTTGGTGCTGACGATGACAATCGGACCGACGAGAAAAGGAAGACGTCAGCATCAGCATGTTCATTGTTATTGTTTTGCATTCAGGTGCGACGCCGTGCAACTTCCGGTTCCAGACCAGCCAGAAATACGAAGGCAAGCAGATTATTAAAACTGTATTGTATTTATTTTGACTGGTTTTATCTTTCTTCCTGCATGAAGTCAATCATCATCGGAATCCCAACGTGGAGAACAGCAGCAAGACACTTGGCGATACTGGGAGACAACTCCCGCTGATAACTCTCCCATCAACTCTTCACCTCTAACCTCATTTCTTTGTCTTCTGCCTCTCGTCTCCTCTCCTACCTTTTGGCAGGTCAACCTTTCGTCAACTCCGATAAGATGCGCCCAACAATGCCGGACATGATGTTGCGTGAACCACAGCCTCCTCTCACCCACCCCACGGCCCACCCCGATATGGTATCGGACACAATGCCTGTCAGGGTATCAGACACTCTGTTGCGGACCCGTAACACGCCCCCTGGCGATGACAGCTCGCGTGCTGGCCACGAGATAGCCTCCCCTCGTTCGCTCCGCTTGTCGTCTGCAGTCTGCTCGGAAGACAGGAAGGAGGCAACGGACTCGCAGGCGAGTAAATTACTGGATCGTCTCACACTCCAAGGTACTGTCGGCGTCTGGCGTGTCTTGCAATGGAGGCTGGTAATCGGCTTTGGTTAGCACTGAAGGCTGCGAGTGATGTCTCCGGCATCTGAGAGTGTTCAGATGGGTTGTCTCCCATGCGACATTGTTTAGTTGGGTTATCTCCCGTTGGAGTTTGTAAGCGGGTACTTCGGGTGACATTTTTAACCCTGTTTCAAAAAAGAAGATTCGTTATGTGGTCTAACCAGTCCTTGATCTCCCCCAGTTTTTTTTTTTTCTGCCTGCAAATATGCATCCTTATCCCCACCTACCTACCCACTCACTTAATTTGTACATCTGGTTATTCTAACTGAATATAATGTATAATGCTTATAAGCTTACCATTAACTACGCTGCTGCTGTTGTATTTACTCCCAGAAGAATACTTATCGTAAAGCAAACATAAAAAGCCAAAGCGCACAAAGTGGTCCACCGTTCCTAAGACATGTTGTAAGTGGAAGGTAGAGCATCGCCTGTAGCAAACTAACAGGTTATGTAGACTGTCTTCCATCATGAAAAAGAAAATAATGACGCCCGATGGGGGACTTGAACCCACGACCCTCAGATTAAAAGTCTGATGCTCTACCAACTGAGCTAACCGGGCTCACGCGATCACTACTCCCAACAAGATTTAAAATAGTTTTATCCATTGTTGGTGATGGTAACTAATTAATGTATACTCTATAATTTAATCCATCATCTACTTATCTATCTACATGTGGCTCCCAACAGCATTGTATTTAAATTATAAAAAAATTAATCTTGATATATCGTCACTTTGCGCTACAGTCCATCTTGAAAAGACAAAACTAATTATGTACATGCCTATTGTTATTTTTGTATTTTGTTGTTTTGTTTTTGTTTGGGGTTTTATTTTGTGGGGTGACTGTAGTTAGCCAGACGCTTCCTCCGGGTCAGACGCAGGCCGCTGAGGTCAGACAGTCTAGACGACGATCATCGCTGACCTGTGACCGGCGATGACTTCTGTGCGCATGCGCGTGAGGAGTGTCCAGCGTTCTCACGCCTCCTACCACAGCGTCTGCTCCTTCAGCAGTGAACGTTGCTACTTCACAAACTTCTGTCAGTAATGGTATGAGGGCAAGAGAACCCCTCCTTGTCGTCTGGTTCAACAACCTTTACTCACCACCCTCACCCGCAAAGTACCCCTTCCCTCCACACATACACTCACACACCCTGCCCACAGACTTGAAGGGTGGTGACAACGAGGGCGATAGGTTGGACAGTCCGATCTACTGTCCAGTGTCAACTCTCTTTGGTGGGGTGTCACATACCTGGTCACACCAAACAGATGGACCAAACATTGATAACGTACTCGGGGTGTCGTGCACTTTCGTCCTCCCTTTTATCTTCACATATTCCATCCACCCCGAGCGTTAGGGGTCAGAGAGTGAGACACAGAGCAAGTAACAGGTTTCTGATAGTTGAGTGTGTGGCGATGCTTTTGTCGGTGGGAGAGGGAAATGTAAACGGAAAGAGGAATATTTAATTCGCACATGTAAACAAAATCAAGTTAGTATCGACTTTTCTTGTTTGAAGAATAGGCGCGGCCATGTTAATTAAACGTTATAACGGATTTAAATAGAGATAAAAGGCATAGAGATAGAAAAAACACACACGCACATGTTTGTCCACACACACACACATTCCTTTTCTAATAAAATGAACTAGTGTATGTTAACAGGGACTTAGCTATTAGCCCTTACATAAACGAAGATGAAGGTTTGTTTTAGAAAAAAATATATATATACTTCCAGGATATAAGCTTCCTAAAGAGGGAGCAGGGCGGAGCTCTAATGCCAGCACCATATCATTCATCTGCAACAATCTTGTCAGACCCTCCCAACACACAGACGATTATTGTAACGGTCTGGATGTGCACTCTGTGACACTGACCTGCCCTGACCCCTAGAACTGAGCCCTCCTTCTGCTTGGCATCATCTCCACCCTGGATCTCGTCTGCTACCTGCTTCCGATTCTCGGGTCTCCAGTCCTCACTTGATAAACCCATCTCCGGAGACAGGGACTGTTGCTGTTGCTGTTCAGACCTTCATCGTCCCATGCCTTTAGAAACTGCACTTAGAAGCTCACGACTAAAGATATTTTATTTCTCCATCTCTCCATACATCTGTGGCAATGTAATGTCTTTGGTCTAGACTTCCTCCAGCGTTCGGTAATCAGGTGTTTTCAGTTTGTCATTATTTCTTACCTGGCGCAGAAAATTATCCTGTTACACGACTGACGTGGACCTGGACTTGCTCTCGATTCCTGATGTAAGACATTTATTTAACACTTCAGATGCATCGGAGTTTGATTAATTGTTTTCTTATTCAAAGGTTAGCACGTCTGCATTACAACATAAACAACAAATGGAAAGACACGTCCTGTCCCTCGGATGGACAATGGGTGGACGGATGGGTAGAGTTGGGTGTCAAAGGGTCCTGACGATCACCTCATAGACAGATGATGCAGAGGTGATTTGTAATTTCTGTTAAACTGTTATTGTTTCTTGATGAGAAGCGTCGGATTTCTCAGATATTTTGAAAAAAAATATTAATTTGCTTTTAAAAAATATTCAGGATATATACCGTGGAACTTTTCTAAATAGTTTAGTCGGGTATGAGGCAGCTGAATGTCCATTATTCTCCGTTCTGTGCAGTCGACCAAGACATTCTGTGGACAGTCACAAAGACAGTATGGGACGTGAATACAAAATAAAAGTGAAGAGCAGTATTGTTCAACGGCAGCTGGCTGTAATTTACAACAGATTGTTAGCCAAGACATCAATCTGCGACATACCTAATTATGTAAATAAATAAACAAATAAATACAGGCGTTTTATGACATGACATTTCTTAACAAGCAGCGACGCTGGGAGAAAAGTGAAAGTCCTTTAATGCAGACTGCCATAAATTTTCCACAAAAACAAAAACGTGGTGTCATTGTCGCCTTTGCCGGGCAATTTCAAATGCAATTTCGGGAACATTAATATCGGATTGACATTATCTCAGGTTCCCGTTGCCCATGTGGCAGTGTATCAAGTGCAGTGCTGAAGCATTTTCTTCTTATCGCCCACGCCATAAAAAACAAACTGCCGGTGTTTTGAGAGAACCCGGATTACGGGGCAAGCACAGCGCCGATGGGAACAGTTGTCTGTCCGTCCAGCTCCACAGCCGCGCAATATGGTCGTTGTGAAAGTTCAAGCCAACAAATATTAGACGAACTGTCATGTAGCAAGTCTCGGCCACCGCTACCTTACACCTTCTGCCCACCCCAATCTAAAGCCCGGCCATCCACCCGTAATCCGTGGCGGGTGTAATTAAATCTTCAATTCGCGCCCGGGTAATCCCACGTCAGAGAGCGCGGCCCGCTACAGACGGGTACTCAGGAGGGTGCATAGGAACGTGTTCTTGACTTCACTGACCACGACCACCCGGGCCAGGTTCGGGTTCTGAAGGGGAGTGTTCGGGTTTGTAAGATTAACTTTTTCTTGATCTGTATTGTGCGATGGAGTTGTCTTCTGTCTTCTGTCTTCTGTCTTCTGTCTTCTGTCTTCTGTCTTCTGTCTTCTGTCTTCTGTCTTCTGTCTTCTGTCTAACTCTTCTGTCTTTTGTCTTTTGTCTTCTGTCTTTTGTCTTCTGTCTTCTGTCTTTTGTCTTCTGTCTTCTTCTTGCAAAACCTCATCGCTCTTCTGATGGCACGATAGCGCAGTGGTACACCACTTCTTCCCACGATAGCAAGGAATGTGGATACAGATGTGCACGTGACTTCTACCTGGGTATGGCATTTGTTTAAGGGGTGGACTAACTCACCGTGAAATATTCCTGGATGATAACTCGATATACAACACAACGGATTTCACTATACTAAACCAAATAAGCAGTCTTAAACTTCAGTGTCTTGTATTTCTATTCTCTCTCTGGCACTGCAATATCAACATTTTCCTAACAAAAAGAAAGTTAACATTTTTGTAAAGTGCAAAAATAAATAAAATAGTTTTATTGATATACAAAGTGGGGTCAAATCGTACAGGAATTTCTAATGACCAGAAGTCCCCTCGAGGCTCGTTTGTTGTAAAAGGAGAACTAAACACAATGACTAACAAGTCGCCCTCTTGTCGTCTGTTTGTCTGACAGGGTACAAAGGGTGGACGAGTGGGGTGGGTGGGGAATGAGGACGTATTGATTGCAAAAATGAATCGACAGGAGCCCCATGCAAGAGGGGCTGTGAAGCCATTTATCAGAGGTGTCCTTCAGAGTCGCAATATCTCTCTGCCATTCATCATGACACAAGGCGTTCTCACTCTTGCCTCTTATCATAACCGCGACAGGCCAGAGCCCGGACCCTGTTGGCGGACCATTTCCTTCTTCTCTTCTCGCTTCTGGGCCAGATTTTCGTCTGCCTCGTGATCCCAGTCCAAATGTGCTTAGATATCGGGCAAAACTAATTATGACAGTGGGATATGATGACATGTCTGAATGGGTGTGATCTACGGTCCGTCGCCGCACAACGCCCGAGACCTAACGAGTTTTTCTGCGCGAATTAAACGAGAGCGAACTTTGTCTCCATTATTGCTCCTGCATCTGCAAGCCTGGGCAAAAGGGTACCCCGGGTGGGAGGGAGGGAGGACTTTTTTTTTTCTCAGGTAGCGATGACTGGAGACGACTGCTGGTGGACACAATGCGGACGACGATGTGAGCAACATCAGCGGTGTGGGTGCCAGATCATGGCGGCGATGCAATAAATGTCAGGAGAAGCTCAGCGAGGATCAGACTGAGAAGGATTTATGGGATGCTTTTAAGTGTAATGTGATAATTTCTGGCCGCTGTTGGTAGACGCAACAGTGATCGTAAAGTGACTAGCGAGTGTCAGCATTAGGGCTGGCACTAATGACGATGTGGTCACGGCGACTGTGGGGTGGTCGTGGTGGTGGTGGAGATGATGATGACTGTTTAGTGGAAATGAAGGTAAATAAATGATGAGCTAGTAGTACGGGAAACTAATCCCGTTTTTTGGGGGTTTTTTTTTGTTTGTTTGTTTGTTTTGGTTTGTTTAGTTTGTTGGTTTGTTTGTTGGTTGGTTGGTTGGTTGTTTTTTGGGGGTTTTTTGGGGGGTTTTGGGTTTTTTTTGTTTTTTTTTTTTTGTTTAGTTTAGTTTGGTTTAGTTTGTTTGTTCGTTTCTTTGTTTGTTCGTTTCTTTTTTTTTTTTTAGGAGGGGAAAGATTCGCAATTTATACAATGTACGCAATTTGACAGAGAATAAGGAAAATTTATTAACTACATTTTTTATCAGCATAAAATCCATTTTTAACCAACATTAATGCACTTGTAAGTCAGCGCAGCTACTTATAATTTGCACCTACTTGTCTCTATCTTATCGTAATTCTCTCTACTTTACCATCGTTAACATTACACCTTTCTCTCTTTCGCACTCATTCATTCACTCATGCCACCCCACCCCTACACCCCACCACCCCTGTATCCACTTGCAAATGAGCGCAACGGACGTTTATAGTCGGAGACGTTGGCGGCCGGCCATCAGAGTGTTCCGGCACTTGCACCCCACCCCGGTCACGCGCGGTCCCCGCGGTTGAAGTAGCCGGGTACGCGGGTACAGGTGGCAGGCGTTGTCGTCGTTCTGTGACGAGCGGGCCTAAGCCCTGGTATCAGCGCCCTGCCCCCGGCGCCCGGGATAACAGCAATTGAAGCCCATTAAGGGGTAAGAGGGGACCACGGAGGGCCGGCCTGACAGCAATCGGACTGTCTGAGTACCAACGGTCACGGCACTCGCTTCACGCCGCAAACAACAGACGAGCATCTGGTCCGCCACCTTCTGACCTGTCAGTGTCGTCCTTACTCCGACTGAGAGAAAAACATGCATATCAGTTACTTACTTGTTGTTTTCTGTTGGTTTTGATGGTTTTGTTGTTTTTTGTTGTTGTTATTTGTTGTTTGTTTGTTAGTTTGTTTTTTGTTTGTTTGCTCGTTAGTTTATTAACTACTTTGTTGTTGTTTTTTGTTGGTTTTGATGGTTTTGTTGGTTTTGTTGTTGCTGTTTGTTAGTTTGATTTTTTTGTGTTAGTTTGATTTCTTTTTTTTTTTTTTTTTTTGTTTGCTTGCTCGTTAGTTTATTAACTACTTTGTTAGTTTGTTTTTTGTTTTATTTTTTGTTTTTGTATTTTTTTTTGTTTTGTAGGTTTTGTTGATTTGTTGTTTCTGTTGTTGGCGTTGCTGTTGTTTGTTTGTTAGTTTGATTTTTTTTTTTTTTGGTTGTTGTTTCTTTGTTTGCTTGCTCGTTAGTTTATTAACTGCTTCGTTAGTTAAGTAACTAGTTTGTTAGTTTGGTCTTTTATTTATTAGTCTTCTTTATTGGTTGGTTTCCTAGTTAATTCTTTAGAATTCCTATACCGTTAAAGTTCCTTCATGATTTGTACCTACTGAATACCTTTTGAGAGTTTATTTTTGAGGCAACTCTGATTCATCGATAATTCCCCTTGGTTTAAACCGACCAGCCTGAATAAACTGTTTACGGCGGCCGGAGATTACATCACCACGGAGGGCTATGAGCCAAGAACCATGTGGAGAATGGCCTGACGGTAGCCAGTGCCAAGCCGTTGGCTGGAGCTTACACCAGGAGCAGACAACAGGAGGGAAGTCAAGCACCGGGGATTATCCGCAAACCGTCGGATAACTCTCATCACAGCCCCGTGCGCCGCTTATGAGCTCAAGAGCTCGTCGGCAGCATCAGAAGGATTTCACTTTTCGCACCTTCCGCTCACGAGACGCCGAGCCCTGCCTGGCTCCCACAATCCCCCGGGCGTGCGGGGTCTGCGAGAGGACTTCGGCGGTTTGTCAGGACAGGACCAGGAGCGGGTGTCGTCACGGACAGCAAATGGATTGAAGAGAGAGAAACACGCACACACAGAGAGAAAGTTTCCAAATCATATTTTTTAAAAATCCATCGTTTCCCCGTTCTCCTCCCATTTGCTTCCTCCCAAGTCTGTGGAAACAGCTGATAGTGACCGGAGAAGGCGGGTAGCTGGTCCTTGCTGGGCTCGGAATGTAATCTGCTTGGATTTGGCGGCGGACCCGCGGGTTCGGAGCCGATAGCTGGACTTGGCTGCGGGGACCTGCCAGTGGAAATCTCCGTGAGAACCGGAGGTACCGTCACCGTTATCTGCCCGCGTGGTGTCTGTACAGCAATGGTCTGGACCCTCCTGTCACGTGGCATGGCTGACAGAAACCTTTGCCATACACCATTGATTCATCGTGATATGAATATTACATTCCTTTCAAGCAGTAATAGCAGCTAAAAAAAAAAACAACAAAAAAACAAAAACAAAAACAAACAAACGTAGACGCAGTAGTAAAAGCAGCAAAATAAATGTATCAGTAGAAGTGGCAGTAGAAGAAGTTGTAGTAGTTGCTGTTGTCGTTTGCCTACATTATACCTGAAAACAGTTCTCCAGATGAAACTGCGTGAATCGTACAGCTTGATGTCGAGGGACAACAGCAAAGACCTCACTTCAGCCCTCAGTTTCTGGAGGAAGGAACTTTACTTCTGTAGGATGTGCTGCGTGGATTTTTTTTTTTAATCCTCACAAAGACACATTGGTGGGTGACACAAGATATGTCTTCTGATTTTCATGGTATATTAGCCTGTTGTCCCTGGAGAGGACCCCAATCACCGGCTACACTCTACTTGAGTAGCCCTGTATTTTCCTTCTTCCTTTCTTTTCCCCAAAACCTTCTTTGCCAACTTCTTTTCTTCCTCTTCCTCCTCCTCTCTCTTTCTTCGACACACACACTTTCCATACAGCAAAGCCTAACATTTTTTCGTAGGGTTAAGAAACGTAATTTTTTCGTCAATAGAAGTAAATTGAAAAAAAATTAAGATTCAAACTGAAATAAAACTTTTTCTTTGTATAGATATTGCATGATAAGCTAGCATTACCACCTGAGTTTCAGATCCAAAGACATTTTGGAAAGCCGCGATGAAAGCAGTGTACATATCTGCGAATTTGATTGTATTACAGTTTACATTCAGAGTCGTGGTCTGCAAACAATTTTAATAAAAGCTTTTATATTTTTTATGAAATTGAGTTACACACCTGGAAGAAGTTTATAAAGAAGTAGTTTGAGTCTGTTTCCACACATTTTACTGTAACAAAATCCAGATGTGTTAGTGAAGAAGACGACTCTGAACCAAAGGCGCTTATTCCTTGAGGATATTTTTTCTAGTTATTGTAATTTTCCTTCTCCTCGAAACTGCAAGCTTTACAGTATTTTCATATATATCACGTAAGTGTATTTTTCTAAACTTTTTATTTGCAAAGTGTAATTGTGTAAACCATGGCTGTCATCATTTCTGCAAATGAATCTTGTAAAAAAAATATTTTTCTTTTCCTGAATTGTTGTCAAAGAGCTTCGCTGCTTCTTCCATGCTCTGTGTGCGTGCGTGCGTGCGTGTGTGTATGTATGTGTGTGTCAGTGTGTGCGTGTGTGTGTGTGTTCCTCTACCTCTACCTCGCTACATCAATCTTTTGTTATCTCTGTCCGTAGGGTGATAAGCCCGACAGGGTTTGCAAACTAACAGCACGGGATTTGAAAGGGTGGTGTAAGGTTATCTGTGGCGGTGTAGGTTTTGCTAATACCCTGACTTTCCTCTCTACACTGCACGTGTGGAGCTACGCACCAGGACGTCAAGCACGTGCTGGCGGCCAACAACACGGGGCATGCGCACTCTGTAGCGACCAGCGACCCCCGCGGCCCCGGACCCCAAGCCTGCTGATAACGCGGGCAAAGGTCGGACAGGGGGTGACCATCAGATGGAAACAACACAACAACAACTTGACCTGATCTGCCCCAAGCCTCGTCAAGGGTTTGGTGAAGGAAATGGCGTGAAGACTAAAGTGTTTTGCTGCAAGGATCCGGGTGTCCAGGGTGCGACACGATGTCTTCAGTTGGAGACCGGGTGGGAGGAAGGTTTCGCTTGGTTTGATTTGGCTTGTCATTGTTGTTCTTTGAGCTTCTTTGCCAAATTATTCTGTCGTTCCGATACAAAATTTCCTAAGAAACTAAAACACTTCTATCACACAATATCATTGGACCATTCTCTCCGACTCACTGACTTACATACCCTCTATGCTAGTCTGTCAGACTGCCGATCGTCATCAATGAAAATAGAGGTACTGTGACAGATAATAAGACAGAAAGGAGAGGAAGAAGAAATGAGAAATGAATGTCCAGATAACACTACCTTTAAGGTGACCATAGGACAGGACAGATGTCGTACAGATTTCGAATGTCGTAACTGTTGAACATCTCCGTTACTGTATCTACAATACCTTCACTGAACTGTTAGTCATCTGACGAAACTCAAACGATTTTACTTTATCAAGCAGGTTCTGAAATCTTCATTTTTAATGTTTCCACAGGTATAAGAAACTGTGTAACCTGACAAGTAATACCCAAGCAGCGAGTACTGACTACTAGAGTTTTTTCAAACTCCTGTTGGGATACTTTTGTTTATTTTAAAGTGTTTCTCTTGGACAATTTTTACAGCTGAAGGGCTGATCCCTTTCTTTCAAATTCTTACCCAGTGTGGATTTAAAGTGATCCGTCCTTACATTTTACAAACAGTCAGGCCACAGTCTGTTGTGTGAGTGCACGTGCGTGCGTGCGTGAGAGTCAGAGAGAGAGAGAGCAAGAAGACCTGGAGGATTGTTGCTGAGCAAGTTGCAGGATATAAAGAACCTACTATTGCACATGCATAAATCTTTCCCCTCCAACCCCCATATCCGCACGTTACACAAGTGCCGGGTGGGCAGCGCAGGTAAACACGGACTTTGTGGGGTGTCGGAGGAGGAGCTGCGTACACCACAGGTAAGACCCCGGCAACACGGGAGGCGTTCAAGGAGCTGCCGACTACCCGAGCTTGTCTTTGGCGGCTCCTATCAGTACTCGGAAAATCATTGAGATTAATTAGGTAAGCATCCAGCCCTGTTGAACGCAGCCTGCCAGTCAGCACACGTGTGTTCATAATTATGAGGGATTTAAAGGACATTAGTAAAGCGCCACAAATCCTCAAGGTGCGGGGGTCCCCTGGACCGACGATAAAGGCGATGAAGCTTCAGCATTGATCTTCGCTTCCTTCTTGGTTGCGTGGGTTCTGTTCAGGCCCGGTTCTACCTATTAGGCGAACTAGGCAATCGCCTAGGGCGCAGCGACCGAGGGGGGCGGAAAATATGGCCTGCTTTTTTTTTTTTTTTTAATGAATAATTTTAGGGGAAAATGTCATTTTCACAAAATGATATTAGCAGGACACTTTTCCTCTGCTTGTAGACTGACCACCACGCTAGTTTCTCAGTACATGTATGACAGGAAAACCCCATTATCGCATTATCCCAGGGCGCACCTGCAGTGACCAGCTAACCGGCAGGCAGAGGGGCGGGAGAGGGGCGGGGAAGGGCGCTGAGAGGGGCGGCGTTGGTGGAAGGCACCTTTTCCTCAGCTTGTAGGTTGACTTCACCACCGAGTTTCTCAGTTCATGTAGTGATGTAGTACAGGAAAACCCATTATTACAGGGCGCACTTGAAGTGACCAGCTAACCAGCGGGGAAGAAGAGGGCAGAGAATAGACAGCGGAGGGGCGGGTTGATGGATGGGGCCTGGTCAGTGCGGACCCCTACGATGGAGTGGACCGCATTCCACTAATACCAAGCTCACCTTTCTTTCCTCTATCTTACTATTGAAGAGGTTCCACACTTATGCATTGAAAATACTGCAGCTGATATCAGGGACAACAACACTGACTTGAGTTTGCTACGCGAGTTTCTCTGTGGTTATGACAACTGTTTTATGCTCAATATTGTTTACACTTACGAACTTTCAACCCGAAGGAACTTAGCTAATGTCACCAACGCGTTCTTAGTTAATAAGAGTATTAAAGTCTTTAGCAGACAAACATCAAGGTAGAGCCATTTGAAGTTTATAGCATATCTACTTACTGACACTGATGTCCTATAGTCTTGTACTTACTGTTGTGACTCATGGTCGTGAATATTTAACTTTCTTATTAATTATTAAATTTCTGTTCGTTTGGTGTATTACGCTTAATTTAGTTGTCAACTTGTAATGTTTATTTTTATTATCTAAGAGTGCATCTGTTTGTCTACAGTTTGAATGGCTAGCTTGTTGTTATGCTCCATTGACAGAATATTTGAAATTGGTTATTAAGAGATAATGCGTACTAAGACCTACAGTCTATATACTTCTCTTGTTTTCAACAAACCCTATGCTGGACACCACGCAGTGTTGATCACTGGACTGTGTTTGGGGAGCTGACACCATGATTTACAACTTTGCATTGTTAGTGTCCAGAAGACTCTCTCTTGACAGACTCTTTCATTGCCCGCCCACCTGTGAGGTGTGACTTTGGATGGGAACAAAGTAGCTGCTATCAGGGTGGTCTAGAGGCTGGAAGCTGTGATAGCTTGAGTTTTACACCACACAGCAAAATAAGACCAGAGCAAGGTGCTACACATTTCTTGTCTCCATCAGTGTGCACTCCATAAAACCTTTTACACGAGTGTTTGAAATCCCCTACTCATAAGTGTAGGTCTGATTGGGGAGGCATGCAAGCATCCATGTGTGTATGATGCACGCCTGCAATTGAAAAACAGACGTACCTTTTCTTGACAAAAAGTAGTTCTTACTTATAAAGTTATTAATCAAATCTGCAGCAAATTCTCGAAAAAGATTTAATTTTAATAAGCCATTCTTTGACACTTCTGGGTTCTAACGCCTCTGGTCGTAATGAGTTCTTGTAGAAAACCACTTTTCTACTATTTTTAAGCAGCAAGCATGTAGTCAGTTGGCTTTTACTTGTTAGTTCATCTGTAAGATGAGAAAGAAGAGAACCATTGAAAGCACTTGCCGATGGAGGTGCTATAGGTGGACAGGCCCACAGGTAGCGATAAATCTGTCACAGTTAATGACCAGTCGGATCAGACTAGAAGACTGGACAAAGAAGGTGGTGCGATGTTACTTGATAGTTGTCCGTGAGATGAGAAAGAGAGAAGAGAGAAAGATTGAAAGGACCTCAGTGGGGTGGCTTAGTGGAGAAGGGTAGAGATAAATCTCTACCACTTTATAGAAAGTCAGATCACATTAACAGGGCAGGACAGCCAGAGTGGGGAAGAGGTAGTTTGAACTTTGAACTTAAAACCCACAGGACGATGTCAAAACCTCACTTTTCTGAGCGGCTGCTGACATCTCGTGCTGCTGTTTGAATTTACTTTGTAATCGTCTGTTCGGGTGCTTGGAGCGATCATCCTTCCACAGCTGAATCAGTAAAGGTTGTGAACTGCATGTAGCCGTGCCAGACTGAACAGAGCTACTGTCCTACAGCCACTTCATGAGAGTTTGTAAAGATAAGTTCGCATGAATTTTATACACTGTGACATAGCTGTATATAGTTTATTAACACGATTTATGTCTTTCTTTACATTAATTTCATTTCCTTATTTCTTATAGTGCTTATTTTGATTGTGTGGATGCAACGGGTTGCGATAGCGGTGGTGTCACTTTTTGCAAAACTGTTCATTGAACAAACGTGTCCGTTACAGTCTGGTGGTCTTTATCACATCACAATCGCGTTGAGTTCTGAGACAGACCGCCGCAATCATTACTGGTGATATTTAAGCCTAGCTTTCTTGTTTGAACTGCGTCCATTGAAGACAGATTTAAACAGATTCAGGAGCACAGTGCATTATTTGGATTTCTTTATGATATCCAAAGCATTTCTGAAAAACCAAGGAAGGACATTCTACTATCTTGCGAGGTCTTGGAAAAGGCACTAATGCACAGAGACAGCAAAGACACTGACGCGGAGGAACTCTGTTCTGAATTACAGGTTGTGGCTAGAAGACTTCCCAAGCCTAACATGAACCCTAAAGAAGTCTTAATATTCATAATCCAACATAAGCTATTTGATATTGTGCCGACTGTTGTAGTGTCTCTCAGAATTTTATTGACCCTTCCAATTTCTGTTGCCAGTGCAGAACGGAGTTTCTCAAAATTAAAATTAATTAAAAATTATACGAGATCAACAATGTTGCAAGAGAGACTGACTGGGCTGGCCACCATATCTATTGAGCATGACTTGGCAAATGCACTCAATCTGAAGGAACTGATAACTCGTTTTGCACAACAAAAAACAAGAAAAGTGAGGTTTTAAGCATCAATGTCATGACCAGGACTAAATAAATTGCAAAATAAATGATATAACATGGTTCACTTTTTGTGAGGTGGGGGGGGGGGGGGCGCAGAATTTTTCTTTCGCCTAGGGCGCAACACAGCCTAGCGCCGGCCCTGGTTCTGTTCGAGTCATATCACAGGAGTTCGATGCTGAGCTGTGCTTATTATTTTGTTTTAGTCAATAATTGTTTACTCATCCTCTGACCCATCGCCAAGACACAAGCAGTTTTTCCTGTTGTATACACGATATGTCAATAACCTCAGGTCTGTAGTCGTTGGCCTTTTTTTTATGATGATCTGCTTCCGGTTGATCCTTAGATGGAAGAGGACTTCACAACTGAATTAACTTCCTACCGATATAAAAAAAATAATTATTCTTATATACCCGGATGCATAAACAAGATTAAGAAAGGGAACTGTCTTCCGAGAAGGCAGACAGCTTCACAAGGGGCACTCATTAAGACAAACACAGCTTCTGTCTTTTAATCTCTGGTATGCTGCGGTATATATATATATCCTTTCCAGGACTTTTTCTACAATTTCCTTGACCTCTTAACATACGATAATTATTTCTGGATTAACACGTTTCTCGATTAGAACACACTGGAGAAAGAGATGAAAACATGACCGAATGTTACAGACTGATGGTTTTAGAGTCTACATTCCTACAAGTTCTCAATCATTTTAATTTTATTAAAATTAAATTAAAAAATTAAATTAAATATTGTCTTGCTGAGATGTGCAAAGAAGCCTTTGATGGCGGGTCGATTCTTGCTAAGATTTTGTTCAGACTTTATTTATTTGCTTGTTCTTTTGCTGAGTAAACATTTTAACATTTCCTCTTTGTGGAGGGTGGAGAGATCGGTGGGAAAGGGAGGTGCTTTATTGCAAATTATAACAAAGAAACTCCTGACTGATTCTGAGCATTCAAATTAGAAATCAGAATTCGTTAGGTTAGAAAGTCCACCACCCAGCCAGCGGCGCCATTCACGGGTGCAATCAGAAGGCCGGGTAGCCATCTCACCCACTGGTGAAACCTTGTCGCCATTGAAATGAAGTTGGTGCAAAGTCGTAAATATTGCTGTCAGCGGATTACGAGTTTGGCAATTTATTAAGGTGCACAAGTCTCCCCCGCGGTTACCGTATCGGTTAGTTGTGGCTATCCGCTCGTCCAATGGAGGTACCCGACCGACATGGGGGTAGGGCTGGAAGGAGTGGGGGAGTGGTCAGGCAGCTGTGGCTGGGTGTCCAGAAAGCAGCTGGAGGCTGGCGATGGTTTGCGAGGAGAGCTGTAGGAGGCAGTCGCAGAGACGACATGGGAGACCGCGAGGGTCAGAGTTCACGTATACAATCAACAAAGAGTCAACGTGGCAAACAATTAACTGAAATACATTACAATCAGTGGTTTTGTTGTCTGCAGCTTCAAAGTCAATGTCTGTCTATGTGGCTTTGTTTCGCTTCAGTTGTTTATTTATTTATAAACATTTATTTATCCTACATTTACACAGCGCGTGTCATTATTTGAAACTTCGGGTGACAATGTAATTCTTTCAAACTACATTCGATTGAAAAATCACTTTCCCCGGCGTCAATAAAAACATATGAAAGGCATCGTCTGTTTGCTTAACTCTGGCATCTGGAAACTAAAAACAAATTTTCCGGTGATTCCGTGAAAAGCATTTAAGCTTCTCTGTGATGTGCTGCGCCTGGTCCTGGTACATCACACGCTGGCAACTCAACAGGACAGGATTTCACGCTCCTACAGAAACCAGATGGCCTGGAGATGACCCAAGCTGCCAGCCAGGTTCATTGATGTCGAAACAAGGACCTGAGTGTGACAACAATGTATACAGTGTGTGTGTTTGTGTGTGTCTGTGTTTGTGTGTGTGTGTGTGTGACGTGGACAGACTACCCTGCAGAGTAATTGTGTCTGGGTCTCATCCTGTTTTGTCTGTCCACTTGATGTTCTTTTGTGAGTGTGTGTTTGTGATGCACGAGTGACTGTTACATTGTTCTCAATAATATAGAAACGATTCAAATAGTTAAAAACAATCAAAAGTCTATGAATTTGCTACTGATCCCACATTTAGGCAATATTTCAATTTATATATGGCCTGACGTGTCCTCAATGTTGCCATGTTACCTGCATCACTGTATCTTGGTTAAAAAAATAAGCAATTTATATGTCTAGCCAAGCTTCATGACGACCTATTTGTCGTTTCATTTTATTTTATTTTTTTCATTCACCTTTTCCTCCATAAAGGTAATTTATTCTAGTCTCCAACAACTAAGCTTTTAATTCCAATGTCATTCTCAGGTTCTAGATTGCACACACACACTGGATGACGGAGAATTTTGAGAAGAAACGATGGAGGTACACCAGAATAGAGATGCGGAGGACTGGAAGTCTGGCCTGCTGTCTCAACAAAACATTTCTGTAAGTGTTTAATTTCCTATTTTCCTATTGTGTATCAATGCAGTGATTGTAAACATCACATGTTACTTGTTACAGTCAAGGCAATGACAGTTCCTACCAATATTATGCCTTGTACCTTGTTCTGATTTGCGTTTTCATTTTGTTTTTGCGGCGTTCCTCAGCACTTCATTCACCTCCATCTTTTTGCTATAATAACTAAAGAATGTCACAGCCGTCTTTATCTTTCTGTCCTTTTCTTCGTGTGTGAATGCAGGTTTCTGAACCAATTAATTAAAATGTTGATAATCGGGCCTTCTTTTATGCAGTTTTTTTTTTCTTTTCCAGAGATAGGTCTAGTCCTGCTACACATACACCTTCAGTCGCTTACATTGTTTAGTCCTATCCCCATTTATTGATATTAAGAAACAGAGCTTTACAGGAGATGGTTTGATAATACATTTTCCAGTAGGTTTTTTTTTCGAAGCTACTTTAGCTATAAGTAATATTTTATCGTCTGTTTTCATTCTGTTAGACGGCTTGTATTTTTAGTCTCTAGTTTATTGATATGCTATTGCTGCAGGTACTGTTTACAGGCTTGGGTCTTAATCCCATGAGTGACCTCTCCTCCAGACTTTAATGTCCTCCCTTTGTATCGCAGACCATTGTGTGGCCCTACCCTTACAAACGCCGGGTAGTGTGTGTTATTACACTCCGCAGGCGTCGTTTGGTAGCGGGTGGTGTGGAGGTTAGTGGGGTGGGGGAGTGGAAATGATGTGAGGCAGGGTAAGAGATTGTAGATAGTCTACGAAACCACCGGCTCACCTGTGCCGTGGAAATCTACCACCTATAAATTTCTTTCTGTGCACACCTCGCAGCCCCGTAGCCCCTCCACCGCACATCACATAAACCTCCACCCTCTCCCCTCCCTCGTCTTTCCTCGTCAGAGGTGCTTCATCTACCCCATTGCTGTGCGCATGCCCCGTGGTGGTGTAAGTGCCGGTGCTCGGTGGTGCAGGTCTGGAGGCCGGTCATTAGCGCGGGGTTGCCAGACGTCGGGGGTGGGAGGCAGTTCAAGCGTGGCTGCGCCACCACCACCACCACTGCCATCACCATCAGATCCCACCTCCCACCCTTCTACCAGCCCCTCCTTTCCCTCTGCCCCTGCCGCAACCAGCAACCGTACCGTTCACACCTTTTCAAGGTGCCATTACACACAGAAAACACAAATAACAACAATAAACGGCGGCCGGTGCTAGAGACGCTTCCGCGCTTATCTGATGGCCGCGACCTGCAGGAGACAGTCAGTGGAGCGTGAAGTTGTCTGTGCTTGGTGAGGTGGATTGTCTGCGCTTGTTATTGTCTGGACACGATGTGATGGTAATTTGTGTGTCAGCTCCCTGTAATAATACTCTACGTGTCAGCTCCCTGTAATACACTACCACGTGTTGGCTTCCTGTCTATAAGGTCTATATAGTACCTGCGACCTCATTATGGTCAGTTAATCTTTGTACAATGTCTATATAACATATTTAGTATCTGTAACCTCAATACAGTATATTCATTTAGTCTCTCTCCAGATATATCACCTGTCACTAACGTAGGTGACTAAATCTTTAAACATATATCTCAATAATATCACCTGACACCTCAGTGTGGTTGATTAGCATGTGTAGACCGTGGGTACACAACACCTGTCATTTCCGTTTGGTCAGTTTATTTCTGTACAACTCCCTATTCTATGTCCCCCTAGTCAACACCACGCATGAGATTATCTATGTACAGTCTCAGTACAAGCCGGTTGACCCGGGAGGTCGTGTGCCAACACCTTTGTCTATGCCAGTCAATCTTTGAGCAAAAGCCAGTGTCAGGTTATGTCTAAGCGAGTCTTGTATAAAGTCAGTTTAGTCAGATCCACATCTCGAAACAATACTTGACATTATGTCTCAATACCCATCACAAAGATCACAAAAAAGACCGGAAATCACATTCACGTGATAAAGTCAATCACAGGTTAAAAATTGAAAACAACGTCCGACTATTCGGTACATCAAGAAATAATACACGAAGTTAGGTACATGAAGAAATAATAACTAACACGTTGAGCACAAAGAGAGGGGGATGCTTGAGGACCCAAAGCTTTGGCTCCTCGCAGAACTAACAGTTGCGGTCTGGGTGTGACTTCCACCCGAGGTATACATCTGTATTACCTACACCAGTGGCAGGTGAGGTCTGTACAACATCAGCTCAGGTGCAGCCAGCGCACGGGGACAGGGAGGCGGAGGAAGTCGTGATTTACCTCCCGTACACGTTGTAGTGATTGATAGTCGCGGCCTCCGCCATTGACGGCAGTGCCAACAACTTTTTTTTTTTTCAACCTTCATGAATTATTCATGAGGCTTGGCGCCATGCCTATAAACGGAGCAGTTCTAACCTGTCACTTTTAACACTCATCGTGTTCCTCCGACCGTCCGCATGTCTACGCTCAAGTGCCTCCCTGTGTGTGTGTGGCGGGGGGAGGGGAGGGAGGGGAGTGGGGTGTGTTACAGGGAGGGAGCGAGGTCATGTGACGAGACATACACACCTGTCTCACAGACTCTTGTGTCTCCCTTTTCCTTTGCCGCAGGGATTTTTCAAACTTACCTCCAAGGTTTGTTACGTCAGCTACTTTCATGTTCAGTGGCAGTGTCAACTAGCTAGCGCCCTCTGAACTGGGGAATGGAGGGATAAGGGTGGGGGGGGGATGGGTGAGGAAATGGGATCGGTGAAGAATAGAGAAATCATTGGAGATTTCGAATCCTGTGCATCGGTGATCGGCGGTTCTGATTCGCTGTTATGAAATTTCAGATTTCGATTGTGGCAGAAAAATTAAAACACAAAATTAATTAAAAGGTGAGAGGGAGAGGGATATGTTGGTGCTGACTATGCTGTGATTGTTGACTGTAGTGACTATGACTGCTGTGACTGGTGACTATGTGGTGACTATGACTACTGTGACTGGTGACTATAGTGACTATGACTACTGTGACTGGTGACTATGACTGTGCGGCTGAAGCTGTGGGATTTCATCATAGCCGCAGAGCGAATGACTACATGAATGTTCTACTGTGTCCCTGTATCAGATGACAAACGACTACTTGGCAGAGTGTATGGATATTTTCTGCAGCATCACCGTAGAATGAATGACAGTGATCTTCTAGGCTGTCTTACCTGTCTTACCTGTTCCACTCAATGCTCGCCGGACTCGTGCTGTGACAGCATCACTTGCTGCTGTCAGCGTTTGAAGACCAATCAGTAGACATATTTCTGCCAAAAAAACTTGTTCCATCTTAATGTCTACTTTGGTACTCAGTAAAGACAGGGAGCGTCTTTTAATGCTGAGAAGTTTGCCTAAAGAAAACACTATCGTCCGAACACACACACACGCACACACACAGAGTCGAAGATAGAAGACAGGATGAGACCCAGACACAATCACTACAAGGTAGTCTCCCCTCTCGTCACCAGTCGCGACCCTCCAGGCTGTCGGTCGTTGTCCCACATCCATGTCCATCAAAATAAAATATTCTTGAATTCATCCCTCCCCCTTCTCCTCCCTACCAACAAAAAAAAAAAGAAAAAGAAATTAAGATTAAGTGCCACCACCGCCCCCCTCCTTGACTAACTTTGTATGCGCACCCTGTGTCAATGTCGATCATCATTCAATCAATCCCATGCTGCTTCATTTTTTTCGATTTTCCAAAGAATGAAGACACTTCAGTGTAAATTTTTAAACATCGATTCAGACAGGCATGCATGTGAGCACAGAAAAGCAGACAGACAAACAAATTTTACATGTATGACTGAACACGAAAATTGGTGATTTTCTATTTAGTGTGTGTGTGTAAGAGAGAGAGAGTTCTATAAAGAGGGTAATACATTAAAAGACGTGTTGCTTTGCACATAGAGCTGTAAGTTCAATATCAAAATGTCTCCTTACAACGAAAAAAATCCACATATCGTTCGTCTACAAGCCCCGTCTACCCTACACCACATCCTGCCACAGCAGCCACCCGGGGTAGCTAACAATGGCCACGGTCTGGAGAGCTGTTTCCAGCAATCACAATGGTCACCGGATGTCGCAAACACGACGCCGGCTTGCTTTTTAAACCCTAGATGAACAACATGCTAAAACAAACTCCACCACTCCCTCTACCTCTCCCTTTCTTCTTCTTCTTCGACTTTCGTCGACGTGACGAGACTGTCCGAGTCCTTCAACTGGCGCATGACAGGCCGCAGTCGCAATCCCCACTACTTCACAGGTAGAGTAATCACACGTGAAAGGATTAGAGTCGCGTGAAAAGTTCATCACAGGTCGAATTTATTGGCGAGCACAAAGCACCTTCCGATGCATAATCACGTGGAGGAGGGGGTGGAGGTGGTGAGGTAGGGGGCGCCCAACGGTTCTGGCTTTGTGTGTTTCGTCACGACGCCAGCCAGCGCCAATGACAGATAATTTTTCAAATTTACTTACACTCCAGTGCGCGGTGTCGTTAGCATAAAGGCAGGAAAAGTGCAGCACAAATGAAAGTAAAAGAGGAAAATACTCAAGTATAAAAAGTACAATTACATCTCACGTGACCGCATTTGCAGACTTAAGACTTGCACTGTAGTCGGAATGTCATTATTATTGTCTGAGCTGTCATCCATAACACCTTTTCTCGTCTTTCTTTCCCCGCCAAATCTCTAAACTGTAAAGGGACGTAGAAAGAAAGGTGGGAGAGAATGGTTGGGGGAGATAGGTAGTAGGGGTGGAGCAGGAGGGTAGGCGGAGAAAGGATAGAAACTACAAAAACGTTTTCTCCGAGCTCATCAGAAACAAGATGACGAGAAAAGTCTTTTTTCCCCAGGGGAATAGGGGTGGGGTGTGGGGCAAAAGGTGAAGGGAGAAGGGAAAGTGAGCAGTGATTATGATTGAAAATGAAGGGGAGCCAGGCACACGAGCAGGTTGAACAGTTGCGCCACCTCCAAAGTCATGCCACGGCAGGCTCCGATTTCCAAGGGACGTCACAATTTGGAAAATTTCCCTCCGTTGCTTCCGTTCGCAATTAGTCGTAAACGAGCAGCCCCAGCCGCTTGCGAACGAAATTCAAGATACGTCTGTTCCGTGAGCCTGGAGGGGGAGGACGAAGGGTAGAGGTGGGAAGAGGGGTGGGAGCAAAAAGTTTGGGGCTGTCTTGGGCTGCCTGGTGCCAGCGCGCAAGGGTACGGCTCCTCCTCCAATAGGACCTAATCCCCTATTTTCCACTGGTGTTTGGCAAAGGAGAAGAGGAGTAAAAATAATAATAATAAAAATAAAAAGCTTGCGAAGGCACGACGCCAGGGCGCGCTGCCTGCACGTACCAAGACGCTGGGCACGGACAGAGATGGCTTCTGACAAGTCCTCACAACACCGTAATCATGCCGACTACCGCCGAGAGGGTGAGGCGAGTGCATGAGGACTAATTGAGCTTCACTCGGGCTCAGATCTGCATCTGGCGCGCGGGTCTACGTACCCTTGCAGGACGGGTTGGATGAA